>NW_027190405.1:0-39660 GCF_040958095.1 Procambarus clarkii | reverse complement strand
TTTAACGAGACAAATAGATGATTGAAAATGAAGTATTTAAGGTTATTATCTAATCAATTATGTTTGCATCATTTTATCGTATATATAGATTAAACCCATGGACTGAAAATTCACAAAAACGTGGAAAACGGCAAAATATTGCCTAATTCGATGATATTTTGTTTAAATCACATGAAGGAAAAGGAGATGATAAACGTCAAAATATTGCTAAATTCGATGATTTTTCGTACGAACAAAATGCAAGAAAACTTGCTTAAAATGCAATATTATGCGAAATTCTGAGATTTGAAGGCCAAATCACATATCGTGATACTACATGAAATAGTATCGAAATATTGGTAAAAATGAATATATTTACGTAATATCAAACTACATGAAAAACGTGAAAAAAGTCACTATATAACCATATTTGAGGATTTTAACTTCAAATCATAGAGCGAGGTTTCGAATTATAGATCCAAGAAAAGACATATGACAATGTTGTTCCAATACAATGATAAAAAACAATGTGTTTTCATTAGAATTACTATAATGTTCTTGATTTTCCGTTATATTAACGATGGAAGATGTACACGTAAAACCGCTCTAATCCGGCTGAAACGTCGATATATGCAATAAAAACCGAACTTCTCCCCTTTTCAATATCTTACTCAGTATTTAACGAGAAACAAATAGATGATTGAAAATGAAGTATTTAAGGTTATTATCTAATCAATTATGTGTTTGCATCATTTTTATCGTATATATATGAATTAATACCCATGGACTGAAAATTCACAAAAACGTGGAAAACGGCAAAATATTGCCTAATTCGATGATATTTTGTTTAAATCACATGAAGGAAAAGGGAGATGATAAACGTTAAAATATTGTTAAATTCGATGATTTTCCGTACGAAACAAAATGCAAGAAAACTTGCTTAAAATGCAATATTATGCGAAATTCTGAGATTTGAAGGCAAATCATATATCGTGATACTACATGAAATAGTATCGAAATATTGGTAAAAATGAATATATTTACGTAATATCAAACTACATGAAAAACGTGAAAAAAGTCACTATATAACCATATTTGAGGATTTAACTTCAAATCATAGCGAGGTTTCGAATTATTTAGATCCAAGAAAAGACATATGACAATGTTGTTTCCAATACAATGATTAAAAAACAATGTGTTTTCATTAGAATTAACTATAATGTTCTTGATTTTCCGTTTATATTAACGAGGAAGATGTACACGTAAAACCGCTCTAATCCGGCTGAAACGTCGATATATGCAATAAAAACCGAACTTCTCCCTTTTCAATATCTTACTCAGTATTTTAACGAGAAACAAATAGATGATTGAAAATGAAGTATTTAAGGTTATTATCTAATCAATTATGTGTTTGCATCATTTTTATCGTATATATATGAATTAATACCCATGGACGGAAATTCACAAAAACGTGGAAAACGGCAAAATATTGCCTAATTCGATGATATTTTGTTAAATCACATGAAGGAAAAGGAGATGATAAACGTAAAATATTGCTAATTCGATGATTTTCGTACGAAGCAAAATGCAAGAAAACTTGCTTAAAATGCAATATTATGCGAAATTTGAGATTTCAAGGCCAAATCATATCGTGATACTACATGAAATAGTATCGAAATATTGGTAAAAATGAATATATTTACGTAATATCAACTACATGAAAAACGTGAAAAAAGTCACTATATAACCATATTTGAGGATTTTAACTTCAAATCATAGAGCGAGGTTTCGTATTATTTAGATCCAAGAAAAGACATATGAAATGTTGTTTCCAATACAATGATAAAAAACAATGTGTTTTCATTAGAATTAACTATAATGTTCTTGATTTTCCGTTTATATTAACGATGGAAGATGTACACGTAAAACCGCTCTAATCCGGCTGAAACGTCGTATATGCAATAAAAACCGAACTTCTCCCCTTTTCAATATCTTACTCAGTATTTTAAGAGAAACAAATAGATGATTGAAAATGAAGTATTTAAGGTTATTATCTAATCAATTATGTGTTTGCATCATTTTTATCGTATATATATATGAATTAATACCCATGGACGGAAAATTCACAAAAACGTGGAAAACGGCAAAATATTGCCTAATTCGATGATATTTTGTTTAAATCACATGAAGGAAAAGGAGATGATAAACGTTAAAATATTGCTAAATTCGATGATTTTTCGTACGAAGCAAATGCAAGAAAACTTGCTTAAAATGCAATATTATGCGAAATTCTGAGATTTTAAGGCCAAATCACATATCGTGGTACTGCATGAAATAGTATCGAAATATTGGTAAAAATGAATATATTTACGTATATCAAACTACATGAAAAACGTGAAAAAAGTCACTATATAACATATTTGAGGATTTTAACTTCAAATCATAGAGCGAGGTTTCGTATTATTTAGTTCCAAGAAAGACATATGACAATGTTGTTTTCCAATACAAATGAAAAAAACAAGTGTTTTCATTAGAATTAACTATAATGTTCTTGATTTTCCGTTTATATTAACGAGGGAAGAGTAACGTAAAACCGCTCTAATCCGGCTGAAACGTCGATATATGCAATAAAAACCGAACTTCTCCCCTTTTCAATATCTTACTCAGTATTTTAAGAGAAACAAATAGATGATTGAAAATGAAGTATTTAAGGTTATTATCTAATCAATTATGTGTTTGCATCATTTTTATCGTATATATATATATGAATTAATACCCATGGACTGAAAATTCACAAAAACGTGGAAAACGGCAAAATATTGCCTAATTCGATGATATTTTGTTTAAATCACATGAAGGAAAAGGAGATGATAAACGTAAAATATTGCTAATTCGATGATTTTTCGTACGAAAGCAAAATGCAAGAAAACTTGCTTAAAATGCAATATTATGCGAAATTCTGAGATTTCAAGGCCAAATCACATATCGTGATACTACATGAAATAGTATCGAAATATTGGTAAAAATGAATATATTTACGTAATATCAAACTACATGAAAAACGTGAAAAAGTCACTATATAACCATATTTGAGGATTTTAACTTCAAATCATAGAGCGAGGTTTCGTATTATTTAGATCCAAGAAAAGACATATGACAATGTTGTTTCCAATACAAATGATAAAAACACAATGTGTTTTCATTAGAATTACTATAATGTTCTTGATTTTCCGTTATATTAACGAGGGAAGATGTACACGTAAAACCGCTCTAATCCGGCTGAAACGTCGATATATGCAATAAAAACGAACTTCTCCCCTTTTCAATATCTTACTCAGTATTTTAACGAGAAACAAATAGATGATTGAAAATGAAGTATTTAAGGTTATTATCTAATCAATTATGTGTTTGCATCATTTTTATCGTATATATATATGAATTAATACCCATGGACTGAAAATTCACAAAAACGTGGAAAACGGCAAAATATTGCCTAATTCGATGATATTTGTGTTAAATCACATGAAGGAAAAGGAGATGATAAACGTAAAATATTGCTAAATTCGATGATTTTCGTACGAAGCAAAATGCAAGAAAACTTGCTTAAAATGCAAATTATGCGAAATTCTGAGATTTCAAGGCCAAATCATATCGTGATACTACATGAAATAGTATCGAAATATTGGTAAAAATGAATATATTTACGTAATATCAAACTACATGAAAAACGTGAAAAAAGTCACTATATAACCATATTTGAGGATTTTAACTTCAAATCATAGAGCGAGGTTTCGAATTATTTAGATCCAAGAAAAGACATATGACAATGTTGTTTCCATACAAATGATAAAAAACAATGTGTTTTCATTAGAATTACTATAATGTTCTTGATTTTCCGTTTATATTAACGAGGAAGATGTACACGTAAAACCGCTCTAATCCGGCTGAAACGTCGATATGCAATAAAAACCGAACTTCTCCCCTTTTCAATATCTTACTCAGTATTTTAACGAGAAACAAATAGATGATTGAAAATGAAGTATTTAAGGTTATTATCTAATCAATTATGTGTTTGCATCATTTTTATCGTATATATATGAATTAATACCCATGGACGGAAAATTCACAAAAACGTGGAAAACGGCAAAATATTGCCTAATTCGATGATATTTTGTTAAATCACATGAAGGAAAAGGAGATGATAAACGTTAAATATTGCTAAATTCGATGATTTTCGTACGAAGCAAAATGCAAGAAAAACTTGCTTAAAATGCAATATTATGCGAAATTCTGAGATTCAAGGCCAAATCACATATCGTGATACTACATGAAATAGTATCGAAATATTGGTAAAATGAATATATTTACGTAATATCAAACTACATGAAAAACGTGAAAAAAGTCACTATATAACCATATTTGAGGATTTTAACTTCAAATCATAGAGCGAGGTTTCGTATTATTTAGATCCAAGAAAAGACATATGACAATGTTGTTTCCAATACAAATGATAAAAAACAATGTGTTTTCATTAGAATTAACTATAATGTTCTTGATTTTCCGTTTATATTAACGATGGAAGATGTACACGTAAAACCGCTCTAATCCGGCTGAAACGTCGATATATGCAATAAAAACCGAACTTCTCCCCTTTTCAATATCTTACTCAGTATTTTAAGAGAAACAAATAGATGATTAAAATGAAGTATTTAAGGTTATTATCTAATCAATTATGTTTGCATCATTTTTATCGTATATATATATGAATTAATACCATGGACGGAAAATTCACAAAAACGTGGAAAACGGCAAAATATTGCCTAATTCGATGATATTTTGTTTAAATCACATGAAGGAAAAGGAGATGATAAACGTTAAAATATTGCTAAATTCGATGATTTTTCGTACGAAGCAAAATGCAAGAAAACTTGCTTAAAATGCAATATTATGCGAAATTCTGAGATTTCAAGGCCAAATCACATATCGTGATACTACATGAAATAGTATCGAAAATTGGTAAAATGAATATATTTACGTAATATCAAACTACATGAAAAACGTGAAAAAAGTCACTATATAACCATATTTGAGGATTTTAACTTCAAATCATAGAGCGAGGTTTCGTATTATTTAGATCCAAGAAAAGACATATGACAATGTTGTTTCCATACAAATGATAAAAAACAATGTGTTTTCATTAGAATTACTATAATGTTCTTGATTTTCCGTTTATACTTAACGAGGGAAGATGTACACGTAAAACCGCTCTAATCCGGCTGAAACGTCGATATATGCAATAAAAACCGAACTTCTCCCCTTTTCAATATCTTACTCAGTATTTTAACGAGAAACAAATAGATGATTGAAAATGAAGTATTTAAGGTTATTATCTAATCAATTATGTGTTTGCATCATTTTTATCGTATATATATGAATTAATACCCATGGACTGAAAATTCACAAAAACGTGGAAAACGGCAAAATATTGCCTAATTCGATGATATTTTGTTTAAATCACATGAAGGAAAAGGGGATGATAAACGTCAAAATATTGCTAAATTCGATGATTTTCCGTACGAAACAAAATGCAAGAAAACTTGCTTAAAATGCAATATTATGCGAAATTCTGAGATTTCAAGGCCAAATTACATATCGTGATACTACATGAAATAGTATCGAAATATTGGTAAAAATGAATATATTTACGTAATATCAAACTACATGAAAAACCTGAAAAAAGTCACTATTTAACCATATTTGAGGATTTTAACTTCAAATCATACAGCGAGGTTTCGTATTATTTGGATCCAAGAAAAGACATATGACAATGTTGTTTCCAATACAAATGATAAAAATCAATGTGTTTTCATTAGAATTAACTAAAATGTTCCTGATTTTCCGTTTATATTACCGATGGAAGATGTACACGAAAACCGCTCTATTCCGGCTGAAACGTCGATATATGCAATAAAATCAGAACTTCTCCGCCTTTCAATATCTTACTCAGTATTTTAACGAGAAAGAAATAGTTGATTGAAAATGAAGTATTTAAGGTTATTATCTAATCAATTATGTGTTTGCATCATTTTTATCGTATATATAAGAATTAAAACCCATGGACTGAAAATTCACAAAAACGTGGAAAACGGCAAAATATTGCCTAATTCGATGATATTTTGTTTAAATCACATGAAGGAAAAGGAGATGATAAACGTTAAAATATTGCTAAATTCGATGATTTTTCGTACGAAGCAAAATGCAAGAAAACTTGCTTAAAATGCAATATTATGCGAAATTCTGAGATTTCAAGGCCAAATCACATATCGTGATACTACATGAAATAGTATCGAAATATTGGTACAAATGAATATATTTACGTAATATCAAACTACATGAAAAACGTGAAAAAAGTCACTATATAACCATATTTGAGGATTTTAACTTCAAATCATAGAGCGAGGTTTCGTATTATTTAGATCCAAGAAAAGACATATGACAATGTTGTTTCCAATACAAATGATAAAAAACAATGTGTTTTCATTAGAATTACTATAATGTTCTTGATTTTCCGTTTATATTAACGAGGGAAGATGTACACGTAAAACCGCTCTAATCCGGCTGAAACGTCGATATATGCAATAAAAACCGAACTTCTCCCCTTTTCAATATCTTACTCAGTATTTTAACGAGAAACAAATAGATGATTGAAAATGATGTATTTAAGGTTATTATCTAATCAATTATGTGTTTGCATCATTTTTATCGTATATATATGAATTAATACCCATGGACTGAAAATTCACAAAAAACGTGGAAAACGGCAAAATATTGCCTAATTCGATGATATTTTGTTAAAGTCACATGAAGGAAAAGGGGATGATAAACGTCAAAATATTGTTAAATTCGATGATTTTCCGTACGAAACAAAATGCAAGAAAACTTGCTTAAAATGCAATATTATGCGAAATTCTGAGATTTGAAGGCCAAATCATATATCGTGATACTACATGAAATAGTATCGAAATATTGGTAAAAATGAATATATTTACGTAATATCAAACTACATGAAAAACGTGAAAAAAGTCACTATATAACCATATTTGAGGATTTTAACTTCAAATCATAGAGCGAGGTTTCGAATTATTTAGATCCAAGAAAAGACATATGACAATGTTGTTTCCAATACATATGATAAAAAACAATGTGTTTTCATTAGAATTAACTATAATGTTCTTGATTTTCCGTTTATATTAACGATGGAAGATGTACACGTAAAACCGCTCTAATCCGGCTGAAACGTCGATATATGCAATAAAAACCGAACTTCTCCCCTTTTCAATATCTTACTCAGTATTTTAACGAGAAACAAATAGATGATTGAAAATGAAGTATTTAAGGTTATTATCTAATCAATTATGTGTTTGCATCATTTTTATCGTATATATATGAATTAATACCCATGGACTGAAAATTCACAAAAACGTGGAAAACGGCAAAATATTGCCTAATTCGATGATATTTTGTTAAAGTCACATGAAGGAAAAGGGGATGATAAACGTCAAAATATTGTTAAATTCGATAATTTTCCGTACGAAACAAAATGCAAGAAAACTTGCTTAAAATGCAATATTATGCGAAATTCTGAGATTTGAAGGCCAAATCATATATCGTGATACTACATGAAATAGTATCGAAATATTGGTAAAAATGAATATATTTACGTAATATCAAACTACATGAAAAACGTGAAAAAAGTCACTATATAACCATATTTGAGGATTTTAACTTTAAATCATAGAGCGAGGTTTCGAATTATTTAGATCCAAGAAAAGACATATGAAAATGTTGTTTCCAATACAAATGATAAAAAACAATGTGTTTTCATTAGAATTAACTATAATGTTCTTGATTTTCCGTTTATATTAACGATGGAAGATGTACACGTAAAACCGCTCTAATCCGGCTGAAACGTCGATATATGCAATAAAAACCGAACTTCTCCCCTTTTCAATATCTTACTCAGTATTTTAACGAGAAACAAATAGATGATTGAAAATGAAGTATTTAAGGTTATTATCTAATCAATTATGTGTTTGCATCATTTTTATCGTATATATATATGAATTAATACCCATGGACGGAAAATTCACAAAAACGTGGAAAACGGCAAAATATTGCCTAATTCGATGATATTTTGTTTAAATCACATGAAGGAAAAGGAGATGATAAACGTTAAAATATTGCTAAATTCGATGATTTTTCGTACGAAGCAAAATGCAAGAAAACTTGCTTAAAATGCAATATTATGCGAAATTCTGATATTTCAAGGCCAAATCACATATCGTGATACTACATGAAATAGTATCGAAATATTGGTAAAAATGAATATATTTACGTAATATCAAACTACATGAAAAACGTGAAAAAAGTCACTATATAACCATATTTGAGGATTTTAACTTCAAATCATAGAGCGAGGTTTCGTATTATTTAGTTCCAAGAAAAGACATATGACAATGTTGTTTCCAATACAAATGATAAAAAACAATGTGTTTTCATTAGAATTACTATAATGTTCTTGATTTTCCGTTTATATTAACGAGGGAAGATGTACACGTAAAACCGCTCTAATCCGGCTGAAACGTCGATATATGCAATAAAAACCGAACTTCTCCCCTTTTCAATATCTTACTCAGTATTTTAAGAGAAACAAATAGATGATTGAAAATGAAGTATTTAAGGTTATTATCTATTCAATTATGTGTTTGCATCATTTTTATCGTATATATATATATGAATTAATACCCATGGACGGAAAATTCACAAAAACGTGGAAAACGGCAAAATATTGCCTAATTCGATGATATTTTGTTTAAATCACATGAAGGAAAAGGAGATGATAAACGTTAAAATATTGCTAAATTCGATGATTTTTCGTACGAAGCAAAATGCAAGAAAACTTGCTTAAAATGCAATATTATGCGAAATTCTGAGATTTCAAGGCCAAATCACATATCGTGATACTACATGAAATAGTATCGAAATATTGGTAAAAAAGGAATATATTTACGTAATATCAAACTACATGAAAAACGTGAAAAAAGTCACTATATAACCATATTTGAGGATTTTAACTTCAAATCATAGAGCGAGGTTTCGTATTATTTAGATCCAAGAAAAGACATATGACAATGTTGTTTCCAATACAAATGATAAAAAACAATATGTTTTCATTAGAATTACTATAATGTTCTTGATTTTCCGTTAATATTAACGAGGGAAGATGTACACGTAAAACCGCTCTAATCCGGCTGAAACGTCGATATATGCAATAAAAACCGAACTTCTCCCCTTTTCAATATCTTACTCAGTATTTTAAGAGAAACAAATAGATGATTGAAAATGAAGTATTTAAGGTTATTATCTAATCAATTATGTGTTTGCATCATTTTTATCGTATATATATATATGAATTAATACCCATGGACGGAAAATTCACAAAAAACGTGGAAAACGGCAAAATATTGCCTAATTCGATGATATTTTGTTTAAATCACATGAAGGAAAAGGAGATGATAAACGTTAAAATATTGCTAAATTCGATGATTTTTCGTACGAAGCAAAATGCAAGAAAACTTGCTTAAAATGCAATATTATGCGAAATTCTGAGATTTGAAGGCCAAATCATATATCGTGATACTACATGAAATAGTATCGAAATATTGGTAAAAATGAATATATTTACGTAATATCAAACTACATGAAAAACGTGAAAAAAGTCACTATATAACCATATTTGAGGATTTTAACTTCAAATCATAGAGCGAGGTTTCGAATTATTTAGATCCAAGAAAAGACATATGACAATGTTGTTTCCAATACATATGATAAAAAACAATGTGTTTTCATTAGAATTAACTATAATGTTCTTGATTTTCCGTTTATATTAACGATGGAAGATGTACACGTAAAACCGCTCTAATCCGGCTGAAACGTCGATATATGCAATAAAAACCGAACTTCTCCCCTTTTCAATATCTTACTCAGTATTTTAACGAGAAACAAATAGATGATTGAAAATGAAGTATTTAAGGTTATTATCTAATCAATTATGTGTTTGCATCATTTTTATCGTATATATATGAATTAATACCCATGGACTGAAAATTCACAAAAACGTGGAAAACGGCAAAATATTGCCTAATTCGATGATATTTTGTTAAAGTCACATGAAGGAAAAGGGGATGATAAACGTCAAAATATTGTTAAATTCGATAATTTTCCGTACGAAACAAAATGCAAGAAAACTTGCTTAAAATGCAATATTATGCGAAATTCTGAGATTTGAAGGCCAAATCATATATCGTGATACTACATGAAATAGTATCGAAATATTGGTAAAAATGAATATATTTACGTAATATCAAACTACATGAAAAACGTGAAAAAAGTCACTATATAACCATATTTGAGGATTTTAACTTTAAATCATAGAGCGAGGTTTCGAATTATTTAGATCCAAGAAAAGACATATGAAAATGTTGTTTCCAATACAAATGATAAAAAACAATGTGTTTTCATTAGAATTAACTATAATGTTCTTGATTTTCCGTTTATATTAACGATGGAAGATGTACACGTAAAACCGCTCTAATCCGGCTGAAACGTCGATATATGCAATAAAAACCGAACTTCTCCCCTTTTCAATATCTTACTCAGTATTTTAACGAGAAACAAATAGATGATTGAAAATGAAGTATTTAAGGTTATTATCTAATCAATTATGTGTTTGCATCATTTTTATCGTATATATATATGAATTAATACCCATGGACGGAAAATTCACAAAAACGTGGAAAACGGCAAAATATTGCCTAATTCGATGATATTTTGTTTAAATCACATGAAGGAAAAGGAGATGATAAACGTTAAAATATTGCTAAATTCGATGATTTTTCGTACGAAGCAAAATGCAAGAAAACTTGCTTAAAATGCAATATTATGCGAAATTCTGATATTTCAAGGCCAAATCACATATCGTGATACTACATGAAATAGTATCGAAATATTGGTAAAAATGAATATATTTACGTAATATCAAACTACATGAAAAACGTGAAAAAAGTCACTATATAACCATATTTGAGGATTTTAACTTCAAATCATAGAGCGAGGTTTCGTATTATTTAGTTCCAAGAAAAGACATATGACAATGTTGTTTCCAATACAAATGATAAAAAACAATGTGTTTTCATTAGAATTACTATAATGTTCTTGATTTTCCGTTTATATTAACGAGGGAAGATGTACACGTAAAACCGCTCTAATCCGGCTGAAACGTCGATATATGCAATAAAAACCGAACTTCTCCCCTTTTCAATATCTTACTCAGTATTTTAAGAGAAACAAATAGATGATTGAAAATGAAGTATTTAAGGTTATTATCTATTCAATTATGTGTTTGCATCATTTTTATCGTATATATATATATGAATTAATACCCATGGACGGAAAATTCACAAAAACGTGGAAAACGGCAAAATATTGCCTAATTCGATGATATTTTGTTTAAATCACATGAAGGAAAAGGAGATGATAAACGTTAAAATATTGCTAAATTCGATGATTTTTCGTACGAAGCAAAATGCAAGAAAACTTGCTTAAAATGCAATATTATGCGAAATTCTGAGATTTCAAGGCCAAATCACATATCGTGATACTACATGAAATAGTATCGAAATATTGGTAAAAAAGGAATATATTTACGTAATATCAAACTACATGAAAAACGTGAAAAAAGTCACTATATAACCATATTTGAGGATTTTAACTTCAAATCATAGAGCGAGGTTTCGTATTATTTAGATCCAAGAAAAGACATATGACAATGTTGTTCCCAATACAAATGATAAAAAACAATATGTTTTCATTAGAATTACTATAATGTTCTTGATTTTCCGTTAATATTAACGAGGGAAGATGTACACGTAAAACCGCTCTAATCCGGCTGAAACGTCGATATATGCAATAAAAACCGAACTTCTCCCCTTTTCAATATCTTACTCAGTATTTTAAGAGAAACAAATAGATGATTGAAAATGAAGTATTTAAGGTTATTATCTAATCAATTATGTGTTTGCATCATTTTTATCGTATATATATATATGAATTAATACCCATGGACGGAAAATTCACAAAAAACGTGGAAAACGGCAAAATATTGCCTAATTCGATGATATTTTGTTTAAATCACATGAAGGAAAAGGAGATGATAAACGTTAAAATATTGCTAAATTCGATGATTTTTCGTACGAAGCAAAATGCAAGAAAACTTGCTTAAAATGCAATATTATGCGAAATTCTGAGATTTCAAGGCCAAATCACATATCGTGATACTACATGAAATAGTATCAAAATATTGGTAAAAATGAATATATTTACGTAATATCAAACTACATGAAAAACGTGAAAAAATTCACTATATAACCATATTTGAGGATTTTAACTTCAAATCATAGAGCGAGGTTTCGAATTATTTAGATCCAAGAAAAGACATATGACAATGATGTTTCCAATACATATGATAAAAAACAATGTGTTTTCATTAGAATTAACTATAATGTTCTTGATTTTCCGTTTATATTAACGATGGAAGATGTACACGTAAAACCGCTCTAATCCGGCTGAAACGTCGATATATGCAATAAAAACCGAACTTCTCCCCTTTTCAATATCTTACTCAGTATTTTAACGAGAAACAAATAGATGATTGAAAATGAAGTATTTAAGGTTATTATCTAATCAATTATGTGTTTGCATCATTTTTATCGTATATATATGAATTAATACCCATGGACTGAAAATTCACAAAAACGTGGAAAACGGCAAAATATTGCCTAATTCGATGATATTTTGTTAAAGTCACATGAAGGAAAAGGGGATGATAAATGTCAAAATATTGTTAAATTCGATGATTTTCCGTACGAAACAAAATGCAAGAAAACTTGCTTAAAATGCAATATTATGCGAAATTCTGAGATTTCAAGGCCAAATCACATATCGTGATACTACATGAAATAGTATCGAAATATTGGTAAAAATGAATATATTTACGTAATATCAAACTACATGAAAAACGTGAAAAAAGTCACTATATAACCATATTTGAGGATTTTAACTTCAAATCATAGAGCGAGGTTTCGTATTATTTAGTTCCAAGAAAAGACATATGACAATGTTGTTTCCAATACAAATGATAAAAAACAATGTGTTTTCATTAGAATTAACTATAATGTTCTTGATTTTCCGTTTATATTAACGAGGGAAGATGTACACGTAAAACCGCTCTAATCCGGATGAAACGTCGATATATGCAATAAAAACCGAACTTCTCCCCTTTTTAATATCTTACTCAGTATTTTAACGAGAAACAGATAGATGATTGAAAATGAAGTATTTAAGGTTATTATCTATTCAATTATGTGTTTGCATCATTTTTATCGTATATATATGAATTAATACCCATGGACTGAAAATTCACAAAAACGTGGAAAACGGCAAAATATTGCCTAATTCGATGATATTTTGTTTAAATCACATGAAGGAAAAGGGGATGATAAACGTCAAAATATTGCTAAATTCGATGATTTTCCGTACGAAACAAAATGCAAGAAAACTTGCTTAAAATGCAATATTATGCGAAATTCTGAGATTTCAAGGCCAAATTACATATCGTGATACTACATGAAATAGTATCGAAATATTGGTAAAAATGAATATATTTACGTAATATCAAACTACATGAAAAACCTGAAAAAAGTCACTATTTAACCATATTTGAGGATTTTAACTTCAAATCATACAGCGAGGTTTCGTATTATTTGGATCCAAGAAAAGACATATGACAATGTTGTTTCCAATACAAATGATAAAAATCAATGTGTTTTCATTAGAATTAACTAAAATGTTCCTGATTTTCCGTTTATATTACCGATGGAAGATGTACACGAAAACCGCTCTATTCCGGCTGAAACGTCGATATATGCAATAAAATCAGAACTTCTCCGCCTTTCAATATCTTACTCAGTATTTTAACGAGAAAGAAATAGTTGATTGAAAATGAAGTATTTAAGGTTATTATCTAATCAATTATGTGTTTGCATCATTTTTATCGTATATATAAGAATTAAAACCCATGGACTGAAAATTCACAAAAACGTGGAAAACGGCAAAATATTGCCTAATTCGATGATATTTTGTTTAAATCACATGAAGGAAATGGAGATGATAAACGTTAAAATATTGCTAAATTCGATGTTTTTTCGTACGAAGCAAAATGCAAGAAAACTTGCTTAAAATGCAATATTATGCGAAATTCTGAGATTTCAAGGCCAAATCACATATCGTGATACTACATGAAATAGTATCGAAATATTGGTAAAAATGAATATATTTACGTAATATCAAACTACATGAAAAACGTGAAAAAAGTCACTATATAACCATATTTGAGGATTTTAACTTCAAATCATAGAGCGAGGTTTCGTATTATTTAGTTCCAAGAAAAGACATATGACAATGTTGTTTCCAATACAAATGATAAAAAACAATGTGTTTTCATTAGAATTAACTATAATGTTCTTGATTTTCCGTTTATATTAACGATGGAAGATGTACACGTAAAACCGCTCTAATCCGGCTGAAACGTCGATATATGCAATAAAAACCGAACTTCTCCCCTTTTCAATATCTTACTCAGTATTTTAACGAGAAACAAATAGATGATTCAAAATGAAGTATTTAAGGTTATTATCTAATCAATTATGTGTTTGCATCATCTTTATCGTATATATATATGAATTAATACCCATGGACGGAAAATTCACAAAACGTGGAAAACGGCAAAATATTGCCTAATTCGATGATATTTTGTTTAAATCACATGAAGGAAAAGGAGATGATAAACGTTAAAATATTGCTAAATTCGATGATTTTTCGTACGAAGCAAAATGCAAGAAAACTTGCTTAAAATGCAATATTATGCGAAATTCTGATATTTCAAGGCCAAATCACATATCGTGATACTACATGAAATAGTATCGAAATATTGGTAAAAATGAATATATTTACGTAATATCAAACTACATGAAAAACGTGAAAAA
The DNA here is from genome assembly GCF_040958095.1 of Procambarus clarkii. NCBI lineage: Eukaryota > Metazoa > Arthropoda > Malacostraca > Decapoda > Cambaridae > Procambarus > Procambarus clarkii. Next base: position 24,520 of record NW_027190405.1, on the reverse strand, counting down.
AGTCACTATATAACCATATTTGAGGATTTTAACTTCAAATCATAGAGCGAGGTTTCGTATTATTTAGTTCCAAGAAAAGACATATGACAATGTTGTTTCCAATACAAATGATAAAAAACAATGTGTTTTCATTAGAATTACTATAATGTTCTTGATTTTCCGTTTATATTAACGAGGGAAGATGTACACGTAAAACCGCTCTAATCCGGCTGAAACGTCGATATATGCAATAAAAACCGAACTTCTCCCCTTTTCAATATCTTACTCAGTATTTTAAGAGAAACAAATAGATGATTGAAAATGAAGTATTTAAGGTTATTATCTATTCAATTATGTGTTTGCATCATTTTTATCGTATATATATATATGAATTAATACCCATGGACGGAAAATTCACAAAAACGTGGAAAACGGCAAAATATTGCCTAATTCGATGATATTTTGTTTAAATCACATGAAGGAAAAGGAGATGATAAACGTTAAAATATTGCTAAATTCGATGATTTTTCGTACGAAGCAAAATGCAAGAAAACTTGCTTAAAATGCAATATTATGCGAAATTCTGAGATTTCAAGGCCAAATCACATATCGTGATACTACATGAAATAGTATCGAAATATTGGTAAAAAAGGAATATATTTACGTAATATCAAACTACATGAAAAACGTGAAAAAAGTCACTATATAACCATATTTGAGGATTTTAACTTCAAATCATAGAGCGAGGTTTCGTATTATTTAGATCCAAGAAAAGACATATGACAATGTTGTTTCCAATACAAATGATAAAAAACAATATGTTTTCATTAGAATTACTATAATGTTCTTGATTTTCCGTTAATATTAACGAGGGAAGATGTACACGTAAAACCGCTCTAATCCGGCTGAAACGTCGATATATGCAATAAAAACCGAACTTCTCCCCTTTTCAATATCTTACTCAGTATTTTAAGAGAAACAAATAGATGATTGAAAATGAAGTATTTAAGGTTATTATCTAATCAATTATGTGTTTGCATCATTTTTATCGTATATATATATATGAATTAATACCCATGGACGGAAAATTCACAAAAAACGTGGAAAACGGCAAAATATTGCCTAATTCGATGATATTTTGTTTAAATCACATGAAGGAAAAGGAGATGATAAACGTTAAAATATTGCTAAATTCGATGATTTTTCGTACGAAGCAAAATGCAAGAAAACTTGCTTAAAATGCAATATTATGCGAAATTCTGAGATTTGAAGGCCAAATCATATATCGTGATACTACATGAAATAGTATCGAAATATTGGTAAAAATGAATATATTTACGTAATATCAAACTACATGAAAAACGTGAAAAAAGTCACTATATAACCATATTTGAGGATTTTAACTTCAAATCATAGAGCGAGGTTTCGAATTATTTAGATCCAAGAAAAGACATATGACAATGTTGTTTCCAATACATATGATAAAAAACAATGTGTTTTCATTAGAATTAACTATAATGTTCTTGATTTTCCGTTTATATTAACGATGGAAGATGTACACGTAAAACCGCTCTAATCCGGCTGAAACGTCGATATATGCAATAAAAACCGAACTTCTCCCCTTTTCAATATCTTACTCAGTATTTTAACGAGAAACAAATAGATGATTGAAAATGAAGTATTTAAGGTTATTATCTAATCAATTATGTGTTTGCATCATTTTTATCGTATATATATGAATTAATACCCATGGACTGAAAATTCACAAAAACGTGGAAAACGGCAAAATATTGCCTAATTCGATGATATTTTGTTAAAGTCACATGAAGGAAAAGGGGATGATAAACGTCAAAATATTGTTAAATTCGATAATTTTCCGTACGAAACAAAATGCAAGAAAACTTGCTTAAAATGCAATATTATGCGAAATTCTGAGATTTGAAGGCCAAATCATATATCGTGATACTACATGAAATAGTATCGAAATATTGGTAAAAATGAATATATTTACGTAATATCAAACTACATGAAAAACGTGAAAAAAGTCACTATATAACCATATTTGAGGATTTTAACTTTAAATCATAGAGCGAGGTTTCGAATTATTTAGATCCAAGAAAAGACATATGAAAATGTTGTTTCCAATACAAATGATAAAAAACAATGTGTTTTCATTAGAATTAACTATAATGTTCTTGATTTTCCGTTTATATTAACGATGGAAGATGTACACGTAAAACCGCTCTAATCCGGCTGAAACGTCGATATATGCAATAAAAACCGAACTTCTCCCCTTTTCAATATCTTACTCAGTATTTTAACGAGAAACAAATAGATGATTGAAAATGAAGTATTTAAGGTTATTATCTAATCAATTATGTGTTTGCATCATTTTTATCGTATATATATATGAATTAATACCCATGGACGGAAAATTCACAAAAACGTGGAAAACGGCAAAATATTGCCTAATTCGATGATATTTTGTTTAAATCACATGAAGGAAAAGGAGATGATAAACGTTAAAATATTGCTAAATTCGATGATTTTTCGTACGAAGCAAAATGCAAGAAAACTTGCTTAAAATGCAATATTATGCGAAATTCTGATATTTCAAGGCCAAATCACATATCGTGATACTACATGAAATAGTATCGAAATATTGGTAAAAATGAATATATTTACGTAATATCAAACTACATGAAAAACGTGAAAAAAGTCACTATATAACCATATTTGAGGATTTTAACTTCAAATCATAGAGCGAGGTTTCGTATTATTTAGTTCCAAGAAAAGACATATGACAATGTTGTTTCCAATACAAATGATAAAAAACAATGTGTTTTCATTAGAATTACTATAATGTTCTTGATTTTCCGTTTATATTAACGAGGGAAGATGTACACGTAAAACCGCTCTAATCCGGCTGAAACGTCGATATATGCAATAAAAACCGAACTTCTCCCCTTTTCAATATCTTACTCAGTATTTTAAGAGAAACAAATAGATGATTGAAAATGAAGTATTTAAGGTTATTATCTATTCAATTATGTGTTTGCATCATTTTTATCGTATATATATATATGAATTAATACCCATGGACGGAAAATTCACAAAAACGTGGAAAACGGCAAAATATTGCCTAATTCGATGATATTTTGTTTAAATCACATGAAGGAAAAGGAGATGATAAACGTTAAAATATTGCTAAATTCGATGATTTTTCGTACGAAGCAAAATGCAAGAAAACTTGCTTAAAATGCAATATTATGCGAAATTCTGAGATTTCAAGGCCAAATCACATATCGTGATACTACATGAAATAGTATCGAAATATTGGTAAAAAAGGAATATATTTACGTAATATCAAACTACATGAAAAACGTGAAAAAAGTCACTATATAACCATATTTGAGGATTTTAACTTCAAATCATAGAGCGAGGTTTCGTATTATTTAGATCCAAGAAAAGACATATGACAATGTTGTTTCCAATACAAATGATAAAAAACAATATGTTTTCATTAGAATTACTATAATGTTCTTGATTTTCCGTTAATATTAACGAGGGAAGATGTACACGTAAAACCGCTCTAATCCGGCTGAAACGTCGATATATGCAATAAAAACCGAACTTCTCCCCTTTTCAATATCTTACTCAGTATTTTAAGAGAAACAAATAGATGATTGAAAATGAAGTATTTAAGGTTATTATCTAATCAATTATGTGTTTGCATCATTTTTATCGTATATATATATATGAATTAATACCCATGGACGGAAAATTCACAAAAAACGTGGAAAACGGCAAAATATTGCCTAATTCGATGATATTTTGTTTAAATCACATGAAGGAAAAGGAGATGATAAACGTTAAAATATTGCTAAATTCGATGATTTTTCGTACGAAGCAAAATGCAAGAAAACTTGCTTAAAATGCAATATTATGCGAAATTCTGAGATTTCAAGGCCAAATCACATATCGTGATACTACATGAAATAGTATCAAAATATTGGTAAAAATGAATATATTTACGTAATATCAAACTACATGAAAAACGTGAAAAAATTCACTATATAACCATATTTGAGGATTTTAACTTCAAATCATAGAGCGAGGTTTCGAATTATTTAGATCCAAGAAAAGACATATGACAATGATGTTTCCAATACATATGATAAAAAACAATGTGTTTTCATTAGAATTAACTATAATGTTCTTGATTTTCCGTTTATATTAACGATGGAAGATGTACACGTAAAACCGCTCTAATCCGGCTGAAACGTCGATATATGCAATAAAAACCGAACTTCTCCCCTTTTCAATATCTTACTCAGTATTTTAACGAGAAACAAATAGATGATTGAAAATGAAGTATTTAAGGTTATTATCTAATCAATTATGTGTTTGCATCATTTTTATCGTATATATATGAATTAATACCCATGGACTGAAAATTCACAAAAACGTGGAAAACGGCAAAATATTGCCTAATTCGATGATATTTTGTTAAAGTCACATGAAGGAAAAGGGGATGATAAATGTCAAAATATTGTTAAATTCGATGATTTTCCGTACGAAACAAAATGCAAGAAAACTTGCTTAAAATGCAATATTATGCGAAATTCTGAGATTTCAAGGCCAAATCACATATCGTGATACTACATGAAATAGTATCGAAATATTGGTAAAAATGAATATATTTACGTAATATCAAACTACATGAAAAACGTGAAAAAAGTCACTATATAACCATATTTGAGGATTTTAACTTCAAATCATAGAGCGAGGTTTCGTATTATTTAGTTCCAAGAAAAGACATATGACAATGTTGTTTCCAATACAAATGATAAAAAACAATGTGTTTTCATTAGAATTAACTATAATGTTCTTGATTTTCCGTTTATATTAACGAGGGAAGATGTACACGTAAAACCGCTCTAATCCGGATGAAACGTCGATATATGCAATAAAAACCGAACTTCTCCCCTTTTTAATATCTTACTCAGTATTTTAACGAGAAACAGATAGATGATTGAAAATGAAGTATTTAAGGTTATTATCTATTCAATTATGTGTTTGCATCATTTTTATCGTATATATATGAATTAATACCCATGGACTGAAAATTCACAAAAACGTGGAAAACGGCAAAATATTGCCTAATTCGATGATATTTTGTTTAAATCACATGAAGGAAAAGGGGATGATAAACGTCAAAATATTGCTAAATTCGATGATTTTCCGTACGAAACAAAATGCAAGAAAACTTGCTTAAAATGCAATATTATGCGAAATTCTGAGATTTCAAGGCCAAATTACATATCGTGATACTACATGAAATAGTATCGAAATATTGGTAAAAATGAATATATTTACGTAATATCAAACTACATGAAAAACGTGAAAAAAGTCACTATTTAACCATATTTGAGGATTTTAACTTCAAATCATACAGCGAGGTTTCGTATTATTTGGATCCAAGAAAAGACATATGACAATGTTGTTTCCAATACAAATGATAAAAATCAATGTGTTTTCATTAGAATTAACTAAAATGTTCCTGATTTTCCGTTTATATTACCGATGGAAGATGTACACGAAAACCGCTCTATTCCGGCTGAAACGTCGATATATGCAATAAAATCAGAACTTCTCCGCCTTTCAATATCTTACTCAGTATTTTAACGAGAAAGAAATAGTTGATTGAAAATGAAGTATTTAAGGTTATTATCTAATCAATTATGTGTTTGCATCATTTTTATCGTATATATAAGAATTAAAACCCATGGACTGAAAATTCACAAAAACGTGGAAAACGGCAAAATATTGCCTAATTCGATGATATTTTGTTTAAATCACATGAAGGAAATGGAGATGATAAACGTTAAAATATTGCTAAATTCGATGTTTTTTCGTACGAAGCAAAATGCAAGAAAACTTGCTTAAAATGCAATATTATGCGAAATTCTGAGATTTCAAGGCCAAATCACATATCGTGATACTACATGAAATAGTATCGAAATATTGGTAAAAATGAATATATTTACGTAATATCAAACTACATGAAAAACGTGAAAAAAGTCACTATATAACCATATTTGAGGATTTTAACTTCAAATCATAGAGCGAGGTTTCGTATTATTTAGTTCCAAGAAAAGACATATGACAATGTTGTTTCCAATACAAATGATAAAAAACAATGTGTTTTCATTAGAATTAACTATAATGTTCTTGATTTTCCGTTTATATTAACGATGGAAGATGTACACGTAAAACCGCTCTAATCCGGCTGAAACGTCGATATATGCAATAAAAACCGAACTTCTCCCCTTTTCAATATCTTACTCAGTATTTTAACGAGAAACAAATAGATGATTCAAAATGAAGTATTTAAGGTTATTATCTAATCAATTATGTGTTTGCATCATCTTTATCGTATATATATATGAATTAATACCCATGGACGGAAAATTCACAAAACGTGGAAAACGGCAAAATATTGCCTAATTCGATGATATTTTGTTTAAATCACATGAAGGAAAAGGAGATGATAAACGTTAAAATATTGCTAAATTCGATGATTTTTCGTACGAAGCAAAATGCAAGAAAGCTTGCTTAAAATGCAATATTATGCGAAATTCTGAGATTTCAAGGCCAAATCACATATCGTGATACTACATGAAATAGTATCGAAATATTGGTAAAAATGAATATATTTACGTAATATCAAACTACATGAAAAACGTGAAAAAAGTCACTATATAACCATATTTGAGGATTTTAACTTCAAATCATAGAGCGAGGTTTCGTATTATTTAGTTCCAAGAAAAGACATATGACAATGTTGTTTCCAATACAAATGATAAAAAACAATGTGTTTTCATTAGAATTAACTATAATGTTCTTGATTTTCCGTTTATACTAACGAGGGAAGATGTACACGTAAAACCGCTCTAATCCGGCTGAAACGTCGATATATGCAATAAAAACCGAACTTCTCCCCTTTTCAATATCTTACTCAGTATTTTAACGAGAAACTAATAGATGATTGAAAATGAAGTATTTAAGGTTATTATCTAATCAATTATGTGTTTGCATCATTTTTATCGTATATATATGAATTAAAACCCATGGACTGAAAATTCACAAAAACGTGGAAAACGGCAAAATATTGCCTAATTCGATGATATTTTGTTTAAATCACATGAAGGAAAAGGAGATGATAAACGTCAAAATATTGCTATATTCCATGATTTTTCGTACGAAACAAAATGCAAGAAAACTTGCTTAAAATGCAATATTATGCGAAATTCTGAGATTTGAAGGCCAAATCACATATCGTGATACTACATGAAATAGTATCGAAATATTGGTAAAAATGAATATTGTGACGATAATCTCCTTCAAGAGATTGAGCCTGCTCTTCCCTCCATAATTACGTCGTCGAAATTATATAAAACGACTATGGAAGACATGTCCAACAACGACAACAACACCAGCAAGGCTTGCCAGGGTGAGCAAAACGTATGCAGCCAGCCACCTGTTCGGACTCAAACCACCAAACTACATGTTGATCGCTGCCGGCTCCGCTGATTGGTCGCCGGTCTGGCTGCACCTGCACTCGCCCCCCCATTCTACTTGATGTCTGGGGTCGCCACGACCTCAGACCTCAGAATATTCGGTGCTCTCGTTGTCACCACTCCTCCCGGCTAGACGCTAGCGTGTACTGAGAGAAGTGGTGGCTTAAAGCCAATATTCCAGCACCTCCCATTTACTTTTGTGTTGCACTTCTTGTTATTTTTGCCTTAACGTAACTTTTCATTGTGTCATTTAATTATTCTTATTATTGTGATTGATTGATTTTATTATATGAATTTGTTTGTCCATTTTTTCATGTTTTGATTTATTTAACGTAATTAAAATTTCATTGTTAAAGCTTACTTGTGTTTTGTGTGTCTTCTCCTTACCTTACCACAGACGAAGTTCCAGTTTTTTCTATTTTTTTTTTATAACTATGTGACGAGGCCATACCCCTAGCCTTAAACAGCCGAACACCAACGCGTTACCGTCACAAGTTATATGGGGGCCTGTCCTAGGAGCTTCACTCAGGTACTGGTGCCAAGTGGTAATTTATGGTAGGCGTATTTAACTTGTTAACGTAGCTTTACTATTTTTCATATTCAATTTCATTTTTTATAAGGTGCGGTGTATTGTGCATTACGAGAGTAACATATAGTGAAGGTGAGACAACTTTGGATTACGTGGTGACTGTAGGCCGCAGTCATACTCTTAATTGGTCATCTCTCCCTCCGTGTTATTACTCGTATTTACCATCTATGTCCCTTGAATATTTCTCATTCTGACAGATCATCATATTGGTACCCTGGTACTGTGGTCTGCCCCGGGTCAAGAGTACCCAATCTTCTGAAATCTGACTGTAGGAGGACAAAGAGGGCCATAGTTCCTCTAGCTCGAACTTTAGTTGCTGAATTGGGACCTCAGCAGCAGTTCTCGTCACCAGTTGACACCTCGCACCCCTACACGTCAGTCAGAGATGATGATACATACAACAGTAGGGAATTAGCTTACTTTTTTTTCAGAGCACAAAAGTTCGCTAATTCTGTAAGTATCATACTAAATTCAGTGGGAAAAACTTGCTTTATGTCCTATAGAGACTCGGCAAGGTATGCCTACATCCTTGGACTACCAATTTTACTTTTGAAGCATTTAACTGTTTCATTTGTTTTCGAAACTCTGTTTCATTTGTTAGTAGGATTTTCTTGCCCTTATCCTCTTACATGAGTACCGGGTACAAGATTTCCTGCGCCCTTGATTTAATTTAATCATTTAACATCTTTTACTTAACTTTAATTCTTAAAGATCTCACAGGATAGGTACCAGTTGCCACGTTGTCCTGTTTCTGACATTCACTATTGAATATTCGTGTACCTTTATTTGCTAATTTCACCATGTTTCGTCTCCAAACTTTCCGTGCAAATCCAGCAGGTGAAATAGGGACTTTAAGTCGTGCCAAGAGGACTGAATTACAAACTCTTGCACATGAGTATCAACTAGAAGTTCCCTACCAAGCCAACAAAAATGACCTACACAACCTGTTGCTGGATTACTATTTAGAGCAAGGTAAGATAGACTCTGAAACTCATGAAACTTACTATATTGCAGAGAAAACTGACTTGGCAACGATGAAACTTAAACTAGAGCTGGCCAAGATTGAACGTGAGCAGCAAAGAGAAGCAGCTGCCATACGAAGGGAAGAACACGAACGCGAAGCTGCTTTGAGGAGAGAAGAACAAGAACGCGAAGCTGCTTTGAGGAGAGACGAACAAGAACGCGAAGCTGCTTTGAGGAGAGAAGAACATGAACGTGGACTCGCCCTCCAGGAACGTGAGGTTGCACTACTCCAGGAGCGGGAACGAGTACAGCTTGAAACCAAACGACGCGAGTTGGAGATGCAACGCGAACATGACAAGCAACAAGCAACTCTGGCTCTAGAGTGTCGTCAACGTGAAATCGCCTTGGAAACTTCCCACTTCACTCAACGCCAACAAGCTACTGCCAATCTTCCCGTCAGTTTTAATATATCACATGCAAGTAAGTTAGTGCCATCCTTTGTAGAAGCAGAAGTTGATGTGTTTTTCACCACCTTTGAAACCCTTGCTAATAAACTCAGTTGGCCTGTCGACCAATGGGCCACACTTCTCAGAGTACATCTTACAGGTAGAGCTGCAGTCACACTCAGTACTTTGGCGTCTGAGAATGACTACTACACTCTGAAACAAGCAGTGTTAGACGCCTACCTACTTTCCACCGAAAGTTATAGAAGGAAATTCCGTGACCACCTGAAGGCAAGTACCACTACCTTCCTCGAGTTTGCTAACACGAAACGGAGGTATTTCATGAAATGGCTGGAAGCAGCACATGTCTCTACTTTTACAGAACTCGTCAACCTGATGCTTGTTGAAGAATTCTTGAGACGTGTGCCACCTCCTGTCCGCCTCTACTTAGCAGATAAAGAAGAAACCGACTACCTGAAGTGTGCTAAGTCGGCTGACACTTACAGCCTTATCCACCGGCTGACACCTGAACCATCCTCCAGTAAGAAGTCGTGGTACAGTTACGAGAAGGTGAGCCCCGATCAAGCTGGTTCACAACTGTACTGCAAGTATTGTAGACTCTATGGACATACCATAGACAAGTGTGGTAAGTCTCAATACAAGGGAACCACTGACCAACAAAGACCCAAACCAACTCCTCCTAAGTCCGGTAAGCCTGTGATGAATGTTGGTGTTGATGTTAATGATCTTTCTCTTTTCAGTAACCACCTGTATACTGGAACTGTCTCTGCCAACGGTTCAAATCCGGAGGGACAATTCAAATTGAAGATCTTGAGGGACACAGCGGCTCTACAATCGATCATCTTGAAGTCGGCTGTGCCCAACATAGTCTACACCGGAGAAACTGTCTTCATCACTGACCTCACTGCTACCACTCCATACCCTCTCGCCAGAGTCCACCTGGATTGTCCCTACGTGAACGGGGAAGTCCAAGTCGCCGTCAGGGAAAAGCCTTTTCCCATGCCTGGAGTGCAACTTCTCCTAGGCAACGACTTGGCAGAAGACCTGCAGCCGACCAACCTGATCGTCATGGACAAACCCCAGGTGTGTAACTCTGTGCCAATAAACCCTATTCTTGAGTATGTTCCAGCAGAGGTTCAAGAGAGTGATGAAGTTTCTCCTCCGGTTCTCGTGACCACCCGTGCACAAGCCGCACGTCCACAGCCAGCTGACTCTACTGCTACCGCTGTCCCTCAAGACCCTCAGAAACTACCCCCGCATCTGACCAAGTTGGAGTTCTGTAAGTTGCAGAGGGAAGATCTTACTTTAACACCATTGTTTTTCCAGGCTGAGACTCAACCCGACAGTATTCCTGGGTTCTTCCTAGAGAACAACTTGCTCTACCGCAGATATAGACCCAGTAAACTGAAGGAGGAGGACGATTGGGCCAACATCGAACAACTTGTGATTCCCACCAGCCTGCGGCCCACTATTCTACACCTGGCCCACGGAGCATTCTCCCACTACGGCTTCAACAAGACTTACCGTCAAGACTACTACTGGCCAGGTATGGTAAATAACGTCAAACAGTACGTAAAACAGTGTCATGCATGTCAGATGGCAGGCAAACCGAACGTCTCCATTCCCAGAGCACCACTGATTCCCATACAGGTGCCTGCGGAACCTTTCCACAGACTCATAATAGACTGTGTTGGTCCTTTACCTCGGACCAGTTCAGGTAACGCCTACATCCTAACCATCCTGTGTCCTACCACCAGATTTCCCATAGCAGTTCCAGTGAAGAACATCACGGCTGCTACGGTTATCAAAAAAACAATGTGTTTTCATTAGAATTAACTATAATGTTCTTGATTTTCCGTTTATACTAACGAGGGAAGATGTACACGTAAAACCGCTCTAATCCGGCTGAAACGTCGATATATGCAATAAAAACCGAACTTCTCCCCTTTTCAATATCTTACTCAGTATTTTAACGAGAAACAAATAGATGATTGAAAATGAAGTATTTAAGGTTATTATCTAATCAATTATGTGTTTGCATCATTTTTATCGTATATATATGAATTAAAACACATGGACTGAAAATTCACAAAAACGTGGAAAACGGCAAAATATTGCCTAATTCGATGATATTTTGTTTAAATCACATGAAGGAAAAGGAGATGATAAACGTCAAAATATTGCTATATTCGATGATTTTTCGTACGAAACAAAATGCAAGAAAACTTGCTTAAAATGCAATATTATACGAAATTCTGAGACTTGAAGGCCAAATCACATATCGTGATACTACATGAAATAGTATCGAAATATTGGTAAAAATGAATATATTTACGTAATATCAAACTACATGAAAAACGTGAAAAAGTCACTATATAACCATATTTGAGGATTTTAACTTCAAATCATAGAGCGAGGTTTCGAATTATTTAGATCCAAGAAAAGACATATGACAATGTTTTTTCCAATACAAATGATAAAAAACAATGTGTTTTCATTAGAATTAACTATAATGTTCTTGATTTTCCGTTTATATTAACGATGGAAGATGTACACGTAAAACCGCTCTAATCCGGCTGAAACGTCGATATATGCAATAAAAACCGAACTTCTCCCCTTTTCAATATCTTACTCAGTATTTTAACGAGAAACAAATAGATGATTGAAAATGAAGTATTTAAGGTTATTATCTAATCAATTATGTGTTTGCATCATTTTTATCGTATATATATATGAATTAATACCCATGGACGGAAAATTCACAAAAACGTGGAAAACGGCAAAATATTGCCTAATTAGATGATATTTTGTTTAAATCACATGAAGGAAAAGGAGATGATAAACGTTAAAATATTGCTAAATTCGATGATTTTTTGTACGAAGCAAAATGCAAGAAAACTTGCTTAAAATGCAATATTATGCGAAATTCTGAGATTTCAAGGCCAAATTACATATCGTGATACTACATGAAATAGTATCGAAATATTGGTAAAAATGAATATATTTACGTAATATCAAACTAAATGAAAAACCTGAAAAAAGTCACTATTTAACCATATTTGAGGATTTTAACTTCAAATCATACAGCGAGGTTTCGTATTATTTGGAAATAAGAAAAGACATATGACAATGTTGTTTCCAATACAAATGATAAAAATCAATGTGTTTTCATTAGAATTAACTAAAATGTTCCTGATTTTCCGTTTATATTACCGATGGAAGATGTACACGAAAACCGCTCTATTCCGGCTGAAACGTCGATATATGCAATAAAATCAGAACTTCTCCGCCTTTCAATATCTTACTCAGTATTTTAACGAGAAAGAAATAGTTGATTGAAAATGAAGTATTTAAGGTTATTATCTAATCAATTATGTGTTTGCATCATTTTTATCGTATATATATGAATTAAAACCCATGGACTGAAAATTCACAAAAACGTGGAAAACGGCAAAATATTGCCTAATTCGATGATATTTTGTTTAAATCACATGATGGAAATGGAGATGATAAACGTCAAAATATTGCTATATTCGATGATTTTTCGTACGAAACAAAATGCAAGAAAACTTGCTTAAAATGCAATATTATGCGAAATTCTGAGATTTCAAGGCCAAATCACATATCGTGATACTACATGAAATAGTATCGAAATATTGGTAAAAATGAATATATTTACGTAATATCAAACTACATGAAAAACGTGAAAAAAGTCACTATATAACCATATTTGAGGATTTTAACTTCAAATCATAGAGCGAGGTTTCGTATTATTTAGTTCCAAGAAAAGACATATGACAATGTTGTTTCCAATACAAATGATAAAAAACAATGTGTTTTCATTAGAATTAACTATAATGTTCTTGATTTTCCGTTTATATTAACGAGGGAAGATGTACACGTAAAACCGCTCTAATCCGGCTGAAACGTCGATATATGCAATAAAAACCGAACTTCTCCCCTTTTCAACATCTTACTCAGTATTTTAACGAGAAACAAATAGATGATTGAAAATGAAGTATTTAAGGTTATTATCTAATCAATTATGTGTTTGCATCATTTTTGTCGTATATAAATGAATTAATACCCATGGACTGAAAATTCACAAAAACGTGGAAAACGGCAAAATATTGCCTAATTCGATGATATTTTGTTTAAATCACATGAAGGAAAAGGGGATGATAAACGTCAAAATATTGCTAAATTCGATGATTTTCCGTACGAAACAAACTGCAAGAAAACTTGCTTAAAATGCAATATTATGCGAAATTCTGAGATTTCAAGGCCAAATCACATATCGTGATACTACATGAAATAGTATCGAAATATTGGTAAAAATGAATATATTTACGTAATATCAAACTACATGAAAAACGTGAAAAAAGTCACTATATAACCATATTTGAGGATTTTAACTTCAAATCATAGAGCGAGGTTTCGTATTATTTAGTTCCAAGAAAAGACATATGACAATGTTGTTTCCAATACAAATGATAAAAAACAATGTGTTTTCATTAGAATTAACTATAATGTTCTTGATTTTCCGTTTATACTAACGAGGGAAGATGTACACGTAAAACCGCTCTAATCCGGCTGAAACGTCGATATATGCAATAAAAACCGAACTTCTCCCCTTTTCAATATCTTACTCAGTATTTTAACGAGAAACAAATAGATGATTGAAAATGAAGTATTTAAGGTTATTATCTAATCATTTATGTGTTTGCATCATTTTTATCGTATATATATGAATTAAAACCCATGGACTGAAAATTCACAAAAACGTGGAAAACGGCAAAATATTGCCTAATTCGATGATATTTTGTTTAAATCACATGAAGGAAAAGGAGATGATAAACGTCAAAATATTGCTATATTCGATGATTTTTCGTACGAAACAAAATGCAAGAAAACTTGCTTAAAATGCAATATTATACGAAATTCTGAGACTTGAAGGCCAAATCACATATCGTGATACTACATGAAATAGTATCGAAATATTGGTAAAAATGAATATATTTACGTAATATCAAACTACATGAAAAACGTGAAAAAGTCACTATATAACCATATTTGAGGATTTTAACTTCAAATCATAGAGCGAGGTTTCGTATTATTTAGATCCAAGAAAAGACATATGACAATGTTGTTTCCAATACATATGATAAAAAACAATGTGTTTTCATTAGAATTAACTATAATGTTCTTGATTTTCCGTTTATATTAACGATGGAAGATGTACACGTAAAACCGCTCTAATCCGGCTGAAACGTCGATATATGCAATAAAATCCGAACTTCTCCCCTTTTCAATATCTTACTCAGTATTTTAACGAGAAACAAATAGATGATTGAAAATGAAGTATTTAAGGTTATTATCTAATCAATTATGTGTTTGCATCATTTTTATCGTATATATATATGAATTAATACCCATGGACGGAAAATTCACAAAAACGTGGAAAACGGTAAAATATTGCCTAATTAGATGATATTTTGTTTAAATCACATGAAGGAAAAGGAGATGATAAACGTTAAAATATTGCTAAATTCGATGATTTTTCGTACGAAGCAAAATGCAAGAAAACTTGCTTAAAATGCAATATTATGCGAAATTCTGAGATTTCAAGGCCAAATTACATATCGTGATACTACATGAAATAGTATCGAAATATTGGTAAAAATGAATATATTTACGTAATATCAAACTACATGAAAAACCTGAAAAAAGTCACTATTTAACCATATTTGAGGATTTTAACTTCAAATCATACAGCGAGGTTTCGTATTATTTGGATCCAAGAAAAGACATATGACAATGTTGTTTCCAATACAAATGATAAAAATCAATGTGTTTTCATTAGAATTAACTAAAATGTTCCTGATTTTCCGTTTATATTACCGATGGAAGATGTACACGAAAACCGCTCTATTCCGGCTGAAACGTCGATATATGCAATAAAATCAGAACTTCTCCGCCTTTCAATATCTTACTCAGTATTTTAACGAGAAAGAAATAGTTGATTGAAAATGAAGTATTTAAGGTTATTATCTAATCAATTATGTGTTTGCATCATTTTTATCGTATATATATGAATTAAAACCCATGGACTGAAAATTCACAAAAACGTGGAAAACGGCAAAATATAGCCTAATTCGATGATATTTTGTTTAAATCACATGAAGGAAATGGAGATGATAAACGTCAAAATATTGCTATATTCGATGATTTTTCGTACGAAACAAAATGCAAGAAAACTTGCTTAAAATGCAATATTATGCGAAATTCTGAGATTTGAAGGCCAAATCACATATCGTGATACTACATGAAATAGTATCGAAATATTGGTAAAAATGAAGATATTTACGTAATATCAAACTACATGAAAAACGTGAAAAAAGTCACTATATAACCATATTTGAGGATTTTAACTTCAAATCATAGAGCGAGGTTTCGTATTATTTAGTTCCAAGAAAAGACATATGACAATGTTGTTTCCAATACAAATGATAAAAAACAATGTGTTTTCATTAGAATTAACTATAATGTTCTTGATTTTCCGTTTATATTAACGAGGGAAGATGTACACGTAAAACCGCTCTAATCCGGCTGAAACGTCGATATATGCAATAAAAACCGAACTTCTCCCCTTTTCAACATCTTACTCAGTATTTTAACGAGAAACAAATAGATGATTGAAAATGAAGTATTTAAGGTTATTATCTAATCAATTATGTGTTTGCATCATTTTTGTCGTATATAAATGAATTAATACCCATGGACTGAAAATTCACAAAAACGTGGAAAACGGCAAAATATTGCCTAATTCGATGATATTTTGTTTAAATCACATGAAGGAAAAGGGGATGATAAACGTCAAAATATTGCTAAATTCGATGATTTTCCGTACGAAACAAACTGCAAGAAAACTTGCTTAAAATGCAATATTATGCGAAATTCTGAGATTTCAAGGCCAAATCACATATCGTGATACTACATGAAATAGTATCGAAATATTGGTAAAAATGAATATATTTACGTAATATCAAACTACATGAAAAACGTGAAAAAAGTCACTATATAACCATATTTGAGGATTTTAACTTCAAATCATAGAGCGAGGTTTCGTATTATTTAGTTCCAAGAAAAGACATATGACAATGTTGTTTCCAATACAAATGATAAAAAACAATGTGTTTTCATTAGAATTAACTATAATGTTCTTGATTTTCCGTTTATATTAACGAGGGAAGATGTACACGTAAAACCGCTCTAATCCGGCTGAAACGTCGATATATGCAATAAAAACCGAACTTCTCCCCTTTTCAATATCTTACTCAGTATTTTAACGAGAAACAAATAGATGATTGAAAATGAAGTATTTAAGGTTATTATCTATTCAATTATGTGTTTGCATCATTTTTATCGTATATATATATGAATTAATACCCATGGACTGAAAATTCACAAAAACGTGGAAAACGGCAAAATATTGCCTAATTCGATGATATTTTGTTTAAATCACATGATGGAAAAGGGGATGATAAACGTCAAAATATTGCTAAATTCCATGATTTTCCGTACGAAACAAACTGCAAGAAAACTTGCTTAAAATGCAATAATATGCGAAATTCTGAGATTTCAAGGCCAAATCACATATCGTGATACTACATGAAATAGTATCGAAATATTGGTAAAAATGAATATATTTACGTAATATCAAACTACATGAAAAACGTGAAAAAAGTCACTATTTAACCATATTTGAGGATTTTAACTTCAAATCATACAGCGAGGTTTCGTATTATTTGGATCCAAGAAAAGACATATGACAATGTTGTTTCCAATACAAATGATAAAAATCAATGTGTTTTCATTAGAATTAACTAAAATGTTCCTGATTTTCCGTTTATATTACCGATGGGAGATGTACACGAAAACCGCTCAATTCCGGCTGAAACGTCGATATATGCAATAAAATCAGAACTTCTCCGCCTTTCAATATCTTACTCAGTATTTTAACGAGAAAGAAATAGTTGATTGAAAATGAAGTATTTATTTTATTTTTTTTTTTTGAGATATATACAAGAGTTGTTACATTCTTGTACTGCCACTAGTACGCGTAGCGTTTCGGGCAAGTCCTTAATCCTATGGTCCCTGGAATACGATCCCCTCCCGCGAAGAATCGTTTTTTCATCCAAGTACACATTTTACTGTTGCGTTAAACAGAGGCTACAGTTAAGGAATTGCGCCCAGTAAATCCTCCCCGGCCAGGATACGAACCCATGACAGCGCTCGCGGAACGCCAGGCGAGTGTCTTACCACTACACGACGGAGACTGTTAAAGGTTATTATCTTTAACCTTTAATATAACCAATTTAAGGTTATTATCTAATCAATTATGTGTTTGCATCATTTTTATCGTATATATATGAATTAAAACCCATGGACTGAAAATTCACAAAATCGTGGAAAACGGCAAAATATTGCCTAATTCGATGATATTTTGTTTAAATCACATGAAGGAAAAGGAGATGATAAACGTTAAAATATTGCTATATTCGATGATTTTTCGTACGAAGCAAAATGCAAGAAAACTTGCTTAAAATGCAATATTATGCGAAATTCTGAGATTTCAAGGCCAAATCACATATCGTGATACTACATGAAATAGTATCGAAATATTGGTAAAAATGAATATATTTACGTAATATCAAACTACATGAAAAACGTGAAAAAAGTCACTATATAACCATATTTGAGGATTTTAACTTCAAATCATAGAGCGAGGTTTCGTATTATTTAGTTCCAAGAAAAGACATATGACAATGTTGTTTCCAATACAAATGATAAAAAACAATGTGTTTTCATTAGAATTAACTATAATGTTCTTGATTTTCCGTTTATATTAACGATGGAAGATGTACACGTAAAACCGCTCTAATCCGGCTGAAACGTCGATATATGCAATAAAAACCGAACTTCTCCCCTTTTCAATATCTTACTCAGTATTTTAACGAGAAACAAATAGATGATTCAAAATGAAGTATTTAAGGTTATTATCTAATCAATTATGTGTTTGCATCATTTTTATCGTATATATATATGAATTAATACCCATGGACGGAAAATTCACAAAACGTGGAAAACGGCAAAATATTGCCTAATTCGATGATATTTTGTTTAAATCACATGAAGGAAAAGGAGATGATAAACGTCAAAATATTGCTATATTCGATGATTTTTCGTACGAAACAAAATGCAAGAAAACTTGCTTAAAATGCAATATTATGTGAAATTCTGAGATTTGAAGGCCAAATCACATATCGTGATACTACATGAAATAGTATCGAAATATTGGTAAAAATGAATATATTTACGTAATATCAAACTACATGAAAAACGTGAAAAAGTCACTATATAACCATATTTGAGGATTTTAACTTCAAATCATAGAGCGAGGTTTCGTATTATTTAGTTCCAAGAAAAGACATATGACAATGTTGTTTCCAATACAAATGATAAAAAACAATGTGTTTTCATTAGAATTAACTATAATGTTCTTGATTTTCCGTATATATTAACGAGGGAAGATGTACACGTAAAACCGCTCTAATCCGGCTGAAACGTCGATATATGCAATAAAAACCGAACTTCTCCCCTTTTCAAGATCTTACTCAGTATTTTAACGAGAAACAAATAGATGATTGAAAATGAAGTATTTAAAGTTATTATCTATTCAATTATGTGTTTGCATCATTTTTATCGTATATATATGAATTAATACCCATGGACTGAAAATTCACAAAAACGTGGAAAACGGCAAAATATTGCCTAATTCGATGATATTTTGTTTAAATCACATGAAGGAAAAGGGGATGATAAACGTCAAAATATTGCTAAATTCGATGATTTTCCGTACGAAACAAAATGCAAGAAAACTTGCTTAAAATGCAATATTATGCGAAATTCTGAGATTTCAAGGCCAAATCACATATCGTGATACTACATGAAATAGTATCGAAATATTGGTAAAAATTAATATATTTACGTAATATCAAACTACATGAAAAACGTGAAAAAAGTCACTATATAACCATATTTGAGGATTTTAACTTCAAATCATAGAGCGAGGTTTCGTATTATTTAGATCCAAGAAAAGACATATGACAATGTTGTTTCCAATACATATGATAAAAAACAATGTGTTTTCATTAGAATTAACTATAATGTTCTTGATTTTCCGTTTATATTAACGATGGAAGATGTACACGTAAAACCGCTCTAATCCGGCTGAAACGTCGATATATGCAATAAAAACCGAACTTCTCCCCTTTTCAATATCTTACTCAGTATTTTAACGAGAAACAAATAGATGATTGAAAATGAAGTATTTAAGGTTATTATCTAATCAATTATGTGTTTGCATCATTTTTATCGTATATATATATGAATTAATACCCATGGACGGAAAATTCACAAAAACGTGGAAAACGGCAAAATATTGCCTAATTCGATGATAATTTGTTTAAATCACATGAAGGAAAAGGAGATGATAAACGTTAAAATATTGCTAAATTCGATGATTTTTCGTACGAAGCAAAATGCAAGAAAACTTGCTTAAAATGCAATATTATGCGAAATTCTGAGATTTCAAGGCCAAATCACATATCGTGATACTACATGAAATAGTATCGAAATATTGGTAAAAATGAATATATTTACGTAATATCAAACTACATGAAAAACGTGAAAAAAGTCACTATATAACCATATTTGAGGAATTTAACTTCAAATCATAGAGCGAGGTTTCGTATTATTTAGTTCCAAGAAAAGACATATGACAATGTTGTTTCCAATACAAATGATAAAAATCAATGTGTTTTCATTAGAATTAACTAAAATGTTCCTGATTTTCCGTTTATATTACCGATGGAAGATGTACACGAAAACCGCTCTATTCCGGCTGAAACGTCGATATATGCAATAAAATCAGAACTTCTCCGCCTTTCAATATCTTACTCAGTATTTTAACGAGAAAGAAATAGTTGATTGAAAATGAAGTATTTAAGGTTATTATCTAATCAATTATGTGTTTGCATCATTTTTATCGTATATATAAGAATTAAAACCCATGGACTGAAAATTCACAAAAACGTGGAAAACGGCAAAATATTGCCTAATTCGATGATATTTTGTTTAAATCACATGAAGGAAAAGGGGATGATAAACGTCAAAATATTGCTAAATTCGATGATTTTCCGTACGAAACAAAATGCAAGAAAACTTGCTTAAAATGCAATATTATGCGAAATTCTGAGATTTCAAGGCCAAATCACATATCGTGATACTACATGAAATAGTATCGAAATATTGGTAAAAATGAATATATTTACGTAATATCAAACTACATGAAAAACGTGAAAAAAGTCACTATATAACCATATTTGAGGATTTTAACTTCAAATCATAGAGCGAGGTTTCGTATTATTTAGATCCAAGAAAAGACATATGACAATGTTGTTTCCAATACATATGATAAAAAACAATGTGTTTTCATTAGAATTAACTATAATGTTCTTGATTTTCCGTTTATATTAACGATGGAAGATGTACACGTAAAACCGCTCTAATCCGGCTGAAACGTCGATATATGCAATAAAAACCGAACTTCTCCCCTTTTCAATATCTTACTCAGTATTTTAACGAGAAACAAATAGATGATTGAAAATGAAGTATTTAAGGTTATTATCTAATCAATTATGTGTTTGCATCATTTTTATCGTATATATATATGAATTAATACCCATGGACGGAAAATTCACAAAAACGTGGAAAACGGCAAAATATTGCCTAATTCGATGATATTTTGTTTAAATCACATGAAGGAAAAGGATATGATAAACGTTAAAATATTGCTAAATTCGATGATTTTTCGTACGAAGCAAAATGCAAGAAAACTTGCTTAAAATGCAATATTATGCGAAATTCTGAGATTTCAAGGCCAAATCACATATCGTGATACTACATGAAATAGTATCGAAATATTGGTAAAAATGAATATATTTACGTAATATCAAACTACATGAAAAACGTGAAAAAAGTCACTATATAACCATATTTGAGGAATTTAACTTCAAATCATAGAGCGAAGTTTCGTATTATTTAGTTCCAAGAAAAGACATATGACAATGTTGTTTCCAATACAAATGATAAAAATCAATGTGTTTTCATTAGAATTAACTAAAATGTTCCTGATTTTCCGTTTATATTACCGATGGAAGATGTACACGAAAACCGCTCTATTCCGACTGAAACGTCGATATATGCAATAAAATCAGAACTTCTCCGCCTTTCAATATCTTACTCAGTATTTTAACGAGAAAGAAATAGTTGATTGAAAATGAAGTATTTATTTTATTTTTTTTTTTTGAGATATATACAAGAGTTGTTACATTCTTGTACTGCCACTAGTACGCGTAGCGTTTCGGGCAAGTCCTTAATCCTATGGTCCCTGGAATACGATCCCCTCCCGCGAAGAATCGTTTTTTCATCCAAGTACACATTTTACTGTTGCGTTAAACAGAGGCTACAGTTAAGGAATTGCGCCCAGTAAATCCTCCCCGGCCAGGATACGAACCCATGACAGCGCTCGCGGAACGCCAGGCGAGTGTCTTACCACTACACGACGGAGACTGTTAAAGGTTATTATCTTTAACCTTTAATATAACCAATTTAAGGTTATTATCTAATCAATTATGTGTTTGCATCATTTTTATCGTATATATATGAATTAAAACCCATGGACTGAAAATTCACAAAATCGTGGAAAACGGCAAAATATTGCCTAATTCGATGATATTTTGTTTAAATCACATGAAGGAAAAGGAGATGATAAACGTTAAAATATTGCTAAATTCGATGATTTTTCGTACGAAGCAAAATGCAAGAAAACTTGCTTAAAATGCAATATTATGCGAAATTCTGAGATTTCAAGGCCAAATCACATATCGTGATACTACATGAAATAGTATCGAAATATTGGTAAAAATGAATATATTTACGTAATATCAAACTACATGAAAAACGTGAAAAAAGTCACTATATAACCATATTTGAGGATTTTAACTTCAAATCATAGAGCGAGGTTTCGTATTATTTAGTTCCAAGAAAAGACATATGACAATGTTGTTTCCAATACAAATGATAAAAAACAATGTGTTTTCATTAGAATTAACTATAATGTTCTTGATTTTCCGTTTATATTAACGATGGAAGATGTACACGTAAAACCGCTCTAATCCGGCTGAAACGTCGATATATGCAATAAAAACCGAACTTCTCCCCTTTTCAATATCTTACTCAGTATTTTAACGAGAAACAAATAGATGATTCAAAATGAAGTATTTAAGGTTATTATCTAATCAATTATGTGTTTGCATCATTTTTATCGTATATATATATGAATTAATACCCATGGACGGAAAATTCACAAAACGTGGAAAACGGCAAAATATTGCCTAATTCGATGATATTTTGTTTAAATCACATGAAGGAAAAGGAGATGATAAACGTCAAAATATTGCTATATTCGATGATTTTTCGTACGAAACAAAATGCAAGAAAACTTGCTTAAAATGCAATATTATGTGAAATTCTGAGATTTGAAGGCCAAATCACATATCGTGATACTACATGAAATAGTATCGAAATATTGGTAAAAATGAATATATTTACGTAATATCAAACTACATGAAAAACGTGAAAAAGTCACTATATAACCATATTTGAGGATTTTAACTTCAAATCATAGAGCGAGGTTTCGTATTATTTAGTTCCAAGAAAAGACATATGACAATGTTGTTTCCAATACAAATGATAAAAAACAATGTGTTTTCATTAGAATTAACTATAATGTTCTTGATTTTCCGTTTATATTAACGAGGGAAGATGTACACGTAAAACCGCTCTAATCCGGCTGAAACGTCGATATATGCAATAAAAACCGAACTTCTCCCCTTTTCAAGATCTTACTCAGTATTTTAACGAGAAACAAATAGATGATTGAAAATGAAGTATTTAAAGTTATTATCTAATCAATTATGTGTTTGCATCATTTTTATCGTATATATATATGAATTAATACCCATGGACGGAAAATTCACAAAAACGTGGAAAACGGCAAAATATTGCCTAATTCGATGATATTTTGTTTAAATCACATGAAGGAAAAGGAGATGATAAACGTTAAAATATTGCTAAATTCGATGATTTTTCGTACGAAGCAAAATGCAAGAAAACTTGCTTAAAATGCAATATTATGCGAAATTCTGAGATTTCAAGGCCAAATCACATATCGTGATACTACATGAAATAGTATCGAAATATTGGTAAAAATGAATATATTTACGTAATATCAAACTACATGAAAAACGTGAAAAAAGTCACTATATAACCATATTTGAGGAATTTAACTTCAAATCATAGAGCGAGGTTTCGTATTATTTAGTTCCAAGAAAAGACATATGACAATGTTGTTTCCAATACAAATGATAAAAATCAATGTGTTTTCATTAGAATTAACTAAAATGTTCCTGATTTTCCGTTTATATTACCGATGGAAGATGTACACGAAAACCGCTCTATTCCGGCTGAAACGTCGATATATGCAATAAAATCAGAACTTCTCCGCCTTTCAATATCTTACTCAGTATTTTAACGAGAAAGAAATAGTTGATTGAAAATGAAGTATTTAAGGTTATTATCTAATCAATTATGTGTTTGCATCATTTTTATCGTATATATAAGAATTAAAACCCATGGACTGAAAATTCACAAAAACGTGGAAAACGGCAAAATATTGCCTAATTCGATGATATTTTGTTTAAATCACATGAAGGAAAAGGGGATGATAAACGTCAAAATATTGCTAAATTCGATGA
>NW_027190404.1:0-39686 GCF_040958095.1 Procambarus clarkii | reverse complement strand
ACTGGCTAACCTGCCCGCCCCCCCACCACCACCTGTCTAACCTGCCCGCCCCCCACCACCACTACCTGGCTAACCTGCCCCCCCCACCACCACCACCTGGCTAACCTTCCCCCCACCACCACCACCTGCTAACCTGCCCCCCACCACCACCACCTCCGCACTTCCTGGCTAACCTGCCCTTCCCCCCCACCACCAACATCTGGCTAACCTTCCCCACCACCACCTGGCTAACCTGCACCCCCCCACCACCACCACCTCCTGGCTAACCTGCCCCCACCACCACCACCACATCTGGCTAACCTGCCCCCCACTACCACCACCACCTGGCTAACCTGCCCCCCCCACCACACCACCTGGCTAACCTCCCCCCCAACCACCACCACCACCTGGCTAACCTGCCCCCCACACCACACCACCTGGCTAACCTGCCCCCCCTCCACCACCACCACCACCACTTAACTATCCTCCACCCCACCACCACCACCTCCTGCAAACCTGCCCCCACCCCACCACCACCCCTGGCTAACCTGCCCCCACCACCCACCACCTGCCTTACCTGCCCCCCCCACCACCACCACCACCCCTGGCTAACCTGCCCCCCACCACCACCACCTGGCTAACCTGCCCCCCCCACCACCACCCTGGCTCACCTACCCCACCACCACCACCTGGCTAACCTGCCCCCACCACTACCACCACCTGGCTAACCTGCCCCACCACCACCACCTGGCTAACCTGCCCGCCTCCCACCACCACCTCCTGGCTAACCTGCCCGCCCTCCACCACCACCACCTGGCTACTTCCCCCCACCACCACCTGGCTAACCTGCCCCCCCCACCACCTGGCTAACCTGCCCCCACACACCACCACCACCACTGGCTAACCTCCCCCCACCACCACCACCTGGCTAACCTGCCCCCCCCCCACCACCACCACCTCCGCCACTATCTGGCTAACCTGCCCTTCCCCCCCACCACCTGGCTAACCTGCCCCCCCTCCACCACACCACCTGGCTAACCTGCCTCCCCCACCACAACCTGGTTAACCTGCCCTTCCCCCCCACCACCTGGCTAACCTGCCCCCCCCACCACCACCTGGCTAACCTTCCCCCCCACCACCACCACCTGGCTAACCAGCCCCCCCCCACCACCACCACCACCATCACCACCTGGCTAACCTGCTCCCCCCCCCCACCACCTCCTCCTGGCTAACCTGCCCCCCCCCCACAACCACCACCTAGCTAACCTGCCCCCCCACCACCCACCATCTAGCTAACCTGCCCGCCCCCCACCACCACCACCTTGTTAACCTGCCCCCCCCACCACCACCACCCTGGCTAACCTTCCCCCCACCACCACCACCTGGCTAACCTTCCCCCCCACTACCACCACCCACCTGGCTAACCTACCCCCCACCACCACCACCACCGCCACTACCTGGCTAACCTGCCCTTCCCCCCCTCACCTCCACCTGGCTAACCTGCCCCCACCACCACCACCACCACCTGGCTAACCTGCCCCCCCACCACCACCACCTGGCTAACCTGCCCCCCCCCACCACCACCACCTGACCTAACCTACCCCCCGCACCACCACCTCCACCATCACCACCTGGCTAACCTGCCCCCACCACCACCACCACCACCTGGCTAACCTGCCCCCCCACCACCACCACCTGGCTAACCTGCCCCCCCCACCACCACCACCACCTGGCTAACCTGTCCTCCACCACCACCACCACCTGGCTAACCTACCCCCACCTCCACCGCCACCACCTGGCTAACCTGCCCCCACCACCACCACCTGGCTTACCTGCCCCCACCACCACCACCTGGTTAACCTGCCCCCACCACCACCACCTGGCTAACCTGCCCCAAACCACCACCACTTGGCTAACCTGCCCCTACCACCACCACCTGGCTAACCTGCCCCCACCACTAACACACCTGGCAAACCTGCCCGCCCCCCACCACCACCACCTGTCTAACCTGCCCCGCCCCCCCACCACCACCACCTGGCTACCTAACCCCCCCCCAGGCACCATCACCTCCACCTGGGTAACCTTCCCCCCACCACCACCATCCCTGGCTAACCTGCCCCCCCCCCCACCACCACCACCTCCGCCACTACCTGGCTAACCTTCCCCCCCACCACCACCACCTGGCTAACCTGCCCCACCACCACCACACCTCCACCACCTGCACCCCCCCCACCACCACCACCACCTGGCTAACCTGGCCCCCCCCCACCACCACCACCACCTGGCTAACCTGGCCCCCCCCCACCACCACCTGGCTAACCTGGCCCCCCCACCACCACCACCTGGCTACCTGGCCCCCCACCACCACACCACCTGGCTAACCTGTCCCCCTCCACCACCACCTGGCTATACCTGTCCCCCCCCACCACCACCTGGCTATTCTGCCCCCACCACCACCACCTGGCTAACCTGCCCCCACCACCAACACCACCTGGCTACCTGCCCCCCACCACCTGGCTAACACTGCCCCCACCACCTACTTGGCTAACCTGCCCCACCCACCACCACTGGCTAACCTGCCCCCCACCACACACCACCTGGCAAACCTGCCCCAACCACCACCACCACCACCACCTGGCTAACCTACACCACCACCATCAACACCACCTGGCTAACCTGCCCCCACCACCACTACCACCACCACCACCTGGCTAACCTGCCCCACCACCACCATCACCACCACCACCTGGCTAACCTGCCCCCACCACCACCACCACCACTACCACCTGGCTAACCTGCCCCACCACCACCTGGCTAACCTGCCCCAACCACCACCACCACCACCTGGCTAACCTGCCCCACCACCACCACCACCACCTGGCTAACCTCCCCCACCACCACCACCACCATCTGGCTAACCTGCCCCCACCACTACCACCACCACCTGGCTATCCTGCCCCCACCACCACCACCACCACCACCTGGCTAACCTGCCCCCACCACCACCACCACCACCACCTGGTTAACCTGCCACCACCACCACCACCTGCTAACCTGCCCCCACCACCACCACCACCACCACCAGCACCTGGCTAACCTGCCCCCACCACCACCACCACCACCACACAACCACCTGGCTAACCTGCCCCCCACCACCACCTGGCTAACCTGCCCCACCACCACCACCACCACCTGGCTAACCTGCCCCCACACCACTACCACCACCACCTGGCTAACCTGCCCCCACCACCACCACCACCTGGCTAACCTGCCCCCCACCACCTGGCTAACCTGCCCCCCTCCCCCACCACTACCTGGCTAACCGGCCACCCCACCACCTGGCTAATCTGCCTCCCCCCACCACCACCACCACCAGGCAAACCTGCCCCCACCACCACCACCACCACCACCTGGCTAACCTACCCCACCACATCAACACCACCTGGCTAACCTGCCCCCACCACCACTACCACCACCACCACCTGGCTAACCTGCCCCCACCACCACCATCACACCACCACCTGGCTAACCTGCCCCCACCACCACCACCACCACTACCACCTGGCTAACCTGCCCCACCACCACCTGGCTAACCTGCCCCAACCACCACCACCACCACCTGGCTAACCTGCCCCCACCACCACCACCACCACCCCACCTGGCTAACCTGCCCACCACCACCACCACCATCTGGCTAACCTGCCCCCACCACTACCACCACCACCTGGCTATCCTGCCCCCACCACCACCACCACCTGGCTAACCTGCCCCCAACACCACCACCACCACTCCCCCTGGTAACCTGCCCCACCCACCACCACCACCTGGCTAACCTGCCCCACCACCACCACCACCACCAGCACCTGGCTAACCTGCCCCCACCACCACCACCACCACCACCACCACCACCTGGCTAACCTGCCCCACCACCACCTGGCTAACCTGCCCCAACCACCACCACCACCACCTGGCTAACCTGCCCCCACCACCACCACTACCACCACCACCTGGCTAACCTGCCCCAACCACCACCACCACCACCTGGCTAACCTGCCCCCCCCCCACCACCACCACCTCCGCCACTATCTGGCTAACCTTCCCCCCCACCACCACCACCTGGCTAACCTGCCCCCACCACCACCACCACCTCCACCACCAGCACCCACCCACCACCACCACCACCTGGCTAACCTGGCCCCCCGACCACCACCACCACCTTGCTAACCTGGCCCCCCCACCACCACACCTGGCTAACTGCCCCCTACCACCACCACCTGGCTAACCTGTCCCCCCCACCACCACATGGCTAATCTGCCCCCACCACCACCACCTGGCTAACCTGCCCACACCACCAACACACCTGGCTAACCTGCCCCCACCACCACCACCACCTGGCTAACCTGCCCCCCCCACCTGGCTAACCTGCCCCCCTCCACCACCACTACCTGGCTAACCGGCCTACCCCACCACCTGGCTAATCTGCCTCCCCCCCACCACCACCACCACCACCAGGCAAACCTGCCCCCACCACCACCACCACCACATGGCTAACCTACCCCACCACCATCACCACCACCTGGCTAACCTGCCCCCACCACCACTACCGCCACCACCACCTGGCTAACCTGCCACCACCTGGCTAACCTGCCCCCACCACCACCACCACCACCTGGCTAACCTGCCCCCCACCACCACCTGGCTAACCTGCCCCCAACCACCACCACCACCACCTGGCTAACCTGCCCCCACCACCACCACCACCACCACCACCTGGCTAACCTGCCCCCACCACCACCACCACACCACCACCTAGCTAACCTGCCCCCACCACCACCACCACCATCTGGCTAACCTGCCCCCCAACACCACCACCACCACCTGGCTATCCTGCCCCCACCACCACCACCACCACCTGGCTAACCTGCCCCCACCACCACCACCACCACCACCTGGCTAACCTGCCCCCACCACCACCACCTGGCTAACCTGCCCCCACCACCACCACCACCACAGCACCTGGCTAACCTGCCCCCACCACCACCACCACCACCACCACCTGGCTAACCTGCCCCCACCACCACCGGGCTAACCTGCCCCCACCACCACCTGGCTAACCTGCCCCAACCACCACCACCACCTGGCTAACCTGCCCCCACCACCACCACCACCACCTGGCTAACCTGCCCCCACCACCACCTGGCTAACCTCCACCCCAACCACACCACCTGGCTAACCTGCCCCCCACCACCACCACCACCTGGCTAACCTGCCCCCCACCACCACCTGGCTAACCTGCCCCCCACCACCACCTGGCTAACCTACTCCCTCCCCCACTACCACCTGGCTAACCTGCCCCCCACCACCACCATTACCTGGCTAACCTGCCCCCCACCACCACCACCACCACCTGGCTAACCTGCCCCCCACCACCACCAACTGGCTAACCTACCCCCACCTCCACCGCCACCACCTGGCTAACCTGCCCCTATCACAACCACCTGGCTAACCTGCCCCCACCACCACCACCTGGCTAATCTGCCCCCACCACCACCACCTGGCTAATCTGCCCCCACCACCACCACCACCTGGCTAACCTACCCCCACCTCCACCGCCACCACCTGGCTAACCTGCCCCCATCACAACCACCTGGCTAACCTGCCCCCACCACCACCACCTGGCTAATCTGCCCCCACCACCACCACCACCTGGCTAACCTACCCCCACCACCACCTGGCTAACCTGCCCCCACCACCACCACCTGGCTAACCTGCCCCCACCACCACCACCTGGCTAACCTGCCTCCACCACCACCACCACCACCTGGCTAACCTGCCCGCCCCCCCACCACCACCTGTCTAACCTGCCCGCCCCCCACCACCACTACCTGGCTAACCTGCCCCCCCCACCACCACCACCACCTGGCTAACCTTCCCCCCCACCACCACCACCTGGCTAACCTGCCCCCCCACCACCACCACCTCCGCCACTTCCTGGCTAACCTGCCCTTCCCCCCCACCACCAACATCTGGCTAACCTCCCCCCACCACCACCTGGCTAACCTGCACCCCCCCACCACCACCACCTCCTGGCTAACCTGCCCCCCACCACCACCACCAACATCTGGCTAACCTGCCCCCCACTACCACCACCACCTGGCTAACCTGCCCCCCCCCCCCACCACACCACCTGGCTAACCTCCCCCCAACCACCACCACCACCTGGCTAACCTGCCCCCACACCACCACCACCTGGCTAACCTGCCCCCCCTCCACCACCACCACCACCACTTAACTATCCTCCACCCCACCACCACCACCTCCTGGCAAACCTGCCCCCACCACCACCACCACCACCTGGCTAACCTGCCCCCATCACCACCACCTGCCTTACCTGCCCCCCCCACCACCACCACCACCACCTGGCTAACCTGCCCCCCACCACCACCACCTGGCTAACCTGCCCCCCCCCACCACAACCACCTGGCTCACCTACCCTCACCACCACCACCTGGCTAACCTGCCCCCACCACTACCACCACCTGGCTAACCTGCCCCCACCACCACCACCACCTGGCTAACCTGCCCGCCTCCCACCACCACCTCCTGGCTAACCTGCCCGCCCTCCACCACCACCACCTGGCTAACCTTCCCCCCACCACCACCACCTGGCTAACCTGCCCCCCCCCCACCACCTGGCTAACCTGCCCCCAACACCACCACCACCACCACCTGGCTAACCTTCCCCCCCACCACCAACACCTGGCTAACCTGCCCCCTACCACCACCACCTGGCTAACCTGTCCCCCCCACCACCACCTGGCTATTCTGCCCCCACCACCACCACCTGGCTAACCTGCCCCCACCACCAACACCACCTGGCTAACCTGCCCCCACCACCACCACCACCTGGCTAACCTGCCCCCCACCACCTGGCTAACCTGCCCCCCTCCCCCACCACTACCTGGCTAACCGGCCCACCCCACCACCTGGCTAATCTGCCTCCCCCCCACCACCACCACCACCAGGCAAACCTGCCCCCACCACCACCACCACCACCACCTGGCTAACCTACCCCACCACCATCAACACCACCTGGCTAACCTGCCCCCACCACCATTACCACCACCACCACCTGGCTAACCTGCCCCCACCACCACCATCACCACCACCACCTGGCTAACCTGCCCCCACCACCACCACCACCACTACCACCTGGCTAACCTTCCCCCACCACAACCTGGCTAACCTGCCCCAACCACCACCACCACCACCTGGCTAACCTGCCCCCACCACCACCACCACCACCACCAGCTGGCTAACCTGCCCCCACCACCACCACCACCATCTGGCTAACCTGCCCCCACCACTACCACCACCACCTGGCTATCCTGCCCCCACCACCACCACCACCACCACCTGGCTAACCTGCCCCCACCACCACCACCACCACCACCTGGCTAACCTGCCCCCACCACCACCACCACCACCTGGCTAACCTGCCCCCACCACCACCACCACCACCAGCACCTGGCTAACCTGCCCCCACCACCACCACCACCACCACCACCACCACCTGGCTAACCTGCCCCCACCACCACCTGGCTAACCTGCCCCAACCACCACCACCACCACCTGGCTAACCTGCCCCCACCACCACCACTACCACCACCACCTGGCTAACCTGCCCCAACCACCACCACCACCACCTGGCTAACCTGCCCCCCCCCACCACCACCACCTCCGCCACTATCTGGCTAACCTTCCCCCCCACCACCACCACCTGGCTAACCTGCCCCCACCACCACCACCACCTCCACCACCTGCACCCCCCCACCACCACCACCAACTGGCTAACCTGGCCCCCCGACCACCACCACCACCTGGCTAACCTGGCCCCCCCACCACCAACACCTGGCTAACCTGCCCCCTACCACCACCACCTGGCTAACCTGTCCCCCCCACCACCACATGGCTAATCTGCCCCCACCACCACCACCTGGCTAACCTGCCCACACCACCAACACCACCTGGCTAACCTGCCCCCACCACCACCACCACCTGGCTAACCTGCCCCCCTCCACCTGGCTAACCTGCCCCCCTCCACCACCACTACCTGGCTAACCGGCCTACCCCACCACCTGGCTAATCTGCCTCCCCCCCACCACCACCACCACCACCAGGCAAACCTGCCCCCACCACCACCACCACCACCACCTGGCTAACCTACCCCACCACCATCACCACCACCTGGCTAACCTGCCCCCACCACCACTACCACCACCACCACCTGGCTAACCTGCCCCCACCACCACCATCACCACCACCACCTGGCTAACCTGCCCCCACCACCACCACCACCACCTGGCTAACCTGCCCCCACCACCACCTGGCTAACCTGCCCCAACCACCACCACCACCACCTGGCTAACCTGCCCCACCACCACCACCACCACCACCACCACCACCTGGCTAACCTGCCCCCACCACCACCACCACCACCTGGCTATCCTGCCCCCACCACCACCACCAGCACCTGGCTAACCTGCCCCCACCACCACCACCACCACCACCTGGCTAACCTGCCCCCACCACCACCACCTGGCTAACCTGCCCCCACCACCACCACCACCACCAGCACCTGGCTAACCTGCCCCCACCACCACCACCACCACCACCACCTGGCTAACCTGCCCCCACCACCACCGGGCTAACCTGCCCCCACCACCACCTGGCTAACCTGCCCCAACCACCACCACCACCTGCCTAACCTGCCCCCACCACCACCACCACCACCACCACCTGGCTAACCTGCCCCCACCACCACCTGGCTAACCTCCACCCCAACCAACCACCACCTGGCTAAACCTGCCCCCCACCACCACCACCACCTGGCTAACCTGCCCCCCACCACCACCTGGCTAACCTGCCCCCCACCACCACCTGGCTAACCTGCTCCCTCCCCCACTACCACCTGGCTAACCTGCCCCCACCACCACCATTACCTGGCTAACCTGCCCCCCACCACCACCACCACCACCTGGCTAACCTGCCCCCCACCACCACCAACTGGCTAACCTACCCCCACCTCCACCGCCACCACCTGGCTAACCTGCCCCTATCACAACCACCTGGCTAACCTGCCCCCACCACCACCACCTGGCTAATCTGCCCCCACCACCACCACCACCTGGCTAACCTACCCCCACCTCCACCGCCACCACCTGGCTAACCTGCCCCCATCACAACCACCTGGCTAACCTGCCCCCACCACCACCACCTGGCTAATCTGCCCCCACCACCACCACCACCTGGCTAACCTACCCCACCACCACCTGGCTAACCTGCCCCCACCACCACCACCTGGCTAACCTGCCCCCACCACCACCACCTGGCTAACCTGCCTCCACCACCACCACCACCACCTGGCTAACCTGCCCGCCCCCCCACCACCACCTGTCTAACCTGCCCGCCCCCCACCACCACTACCTGGCTAACCTGCCCCCCCCACCACCACCACCACCTGGCTAACCTTCCCCCCCACCACCACCACCTGGCTAACCTGCCCCCCCACCACCACCACCTCCGCCACTTCCTGGCTAACCTGCCCTTCCCCCCCACCACCAACATCTGGCTAACCTCCCCCCACCACCACCTGGCTAACCTGCACCCCCCCACCACCACCACCTCCTGGCTAACCTGCCCCCCACCACCACCACCAACATCTGGCTAACCTGCCCCCCACTACCACCACCACCTGGCTAACCTGCCCCCCCCCACCACACCACCTGGCTAACCTCCCCCCCAACCACCACCACCACCTGGCTAACCTGCCCCCCACACCACCACCACCTGGCTAACCTGCCCCCCCTCCACCACCACCACCACCACTTAACTATCCTCCACCCCACTACCACCACCTCCTGGCAAACCTGCCCCCACCACCACCACCACCACCTGGCTAACCTGCCCCCACCACCACCACCTGCCTTACCTGCCCCCCCCCACCACCACCACCACCACCTGGCTAACCTGCCCCCCACCACCACCACCTGGCTAACCTGCCCCCCTACCACCTCCACCTGGCTCACCTACCCTCACCACCACCACCTGGCTAACCTGCCCCCACCACTACCACCACCTGGCTAACCTGCCCCCACCACCACCACCACCTGGCTAACCTGCCCGCCTCCCACCACCACCTCCTGGCTAACCTGCCCGCCCTCCACCACCACCACCTGGCTAACCTTCCCCCCACCACCACCACCTGGCTAACCTGCCCCCACACCACCACCACCACCACCTGGCTAACCTTCCCCCCCACCACCACCACCTGGCTAACCTTCCCCCCCACCACCACCACCTGGCTAACCTGCCCCCCCCCACCACCACCACCTCCGCCACTATCTGGCTAACCTGCCCTTCCCCCCCACCACCTGGCTAACCTGCCCCCCTCCACCACCACCACCTGGCTAACCTGCCTCCCCCACCACAACCTGGTTAACCTGCCCTTCCCCCCCACCACCTGGCTAACCTGCCCCCCCCACCACCACCTGGCTAACCTTCCCCCCCACCACCACCACCTGGCTAACCAGCCCCCCCACCACCACCACCACCATCACCACCTGGCTAACCTGCTCCCCCCCCACCACCTCGTCCTGGCTACCTGCCCCCCCACAACCACCACCTAGCTAACCTGCCCCCCCACCACCACCATCTAGCTAACCTGCCCGCCCCCCACCACCACCACCTTGTTAACCTGCCCCCCCACCACCACCACCTGGCTAACCTTCCCCCCACCACCACCACCTGGCTAACCTTAGCCCCACTACCACCACTACCTGGCTAACCTACCCCCCCACCACCACCACCACCGCCACTACCTGGCTAACCTGCCCTTCCCCCCCTCACCTCCACCTGGCTAACCTGCCCCCACCACCACCACCACCACCTGGCTAACCTGCCCCCCCACCACCACCACCTGGCTAACCTGCCCCCCCACCACCACCATCTGACCTAACCTACCCCCCGCACCACCACCTCCACCATCACCACCTAGCTAACCTGCCCCCACCACCAACACCTGGCTAACCTGCCCCTACCACCACCACCTGGCTAACCTGCCCCCCCCACCACCACCACCACCTGGCTAACCTGTCCCCCACCACCACCACCACCACCTGGCTAACCTACCCCCACCTCCACCGCCACCACCTGGCTAACCTGCCCCCACCACCACCACCTGTCTAACCTGCCCCCACCACCACCACCTGGTTAACCTGCCCCCACCACCACCACCTGGCTAACCTGCCCCAACCACCACCACTTGGCTAACCTGCCCCTACCACCACCACCTGGCTAACCTGCCCCCACCACTAACACCACCTGGCAAACCTGCCCGCCCCCCACCACCACCACCTGGCTAACCTACCCCCCCCAGGCACCATCACCACCACGTGGGTAACCTTCCCCCCCCACCACCATCCCCTGGCTAACCTGCCCCCCCACCACCACCACCTCCGCCACTACCTGTCTAACCTTCCCCCCCACCACCACCACCTGGCTAACCTGCCCCCACCACCACCACCA
Source organism: Procambarus clarkii (assembly GCF_040958095.1). Classification (NCBI taxonomy): domain Eukaryota; kingdom Metazoa; phylum Arthropoda; class Malacostraca; order Decapoda; family Cambaridae; genus Procambarus; species Procambarus clarkii. The sequence continues at coordinate 28,121 of NW_027190404.1, read as the reverse complement.
CCTCCACCACCTGCACCCCCCCCCACCACCACCACCACCTGGCTAACCTGGCCCCCCCACCACCACCACCACCTGGCTAACCTGGCCCCCCCCACCACCACCTGGCTAACCTGGCCCCCCCACCACCAACACCTGGTAACCTGCCCCCTACCACCACCACCTGGCTAACCTGTCCCCCCCACCACCACCTGGCTATTCTGCCCCCACCACCACCACCTGGCTAACCTGCCCCCACCACCAACACCACCTGGCTAACCTGCCCCCACCACCACCACCACTTGGCTAACCTGCCCCCCACCACCTGGCTAACCTGCCCCCCTCCCCCACCACTACCTGGATAACCGGCCCACCCCACCACCTGGCTAATCTGCCTCCCCCCCACCACCACCACCACCAGGCAAACCTGCCCCAACCACCACCACCACCTGGCTAACCTGCCCCCCCACCACCACCACCTGGCTAACCTGCCCCCCCACCACCACCACCTGACCTAACCTACCCCCGCACCACCACCTCCACCATCACCACCTGGCTAACCTGCCCCCACCACCAACACCTGGCTAACCTGCCCCTACCACCACCACCTGGCTAACCTGCCCCCCCCACCACCACCACCACCTGGCTAACCTGTCCCCCACCACCACCACCACCACCTGGCTAACCTACCCCCACCTCCACCGCCACCACCTGGCTAACCTGCCCCCACCACCACCACCTGTCTAACCTGCCCCCACCACCACCACCTGGTTAACCTGCCCCCACCACCACCACCTGGCTAACCTGCCCCAACCACCACCACTTGGCTAACCTGCCCCTACCACCACCACCTGGCTAACCTGCCCCCACCACTAACACCACCTGGCAAACCTGCCCGCCCCCCACCACCACCACCTGTCTAACCTGCCCGCCCCCCACCACCACCACCTGGCTAACCTACCCCCCCCAGGCACCATCACCACCACCTGGGTAACCTTCCCCCCCCACCACCATCCCCAGGCTAACCTGCCCCCCCCCCCCACCACCACCACCTCCGCCACTACCTGTCTAACCTTCCCCCCCACCACCACCACCTGGCTAACCTGCCCCCACCACCACCACCACCTCCACCACCTGCACCCCCCCCCCCACCACTACCACCACCTGGCTAACCTGGCCCCCCCACCACCACCACCACCTGGCTAACCTGGCCCCCTCCACCACCACCTGGCTAACCTGGCCCCCCCACCACCAACACCTGGTAACCTGCCCCCTACCACCACCACCTGGCTAACCTGTCCCCCCCACCACCACCTGGCTATTCTGCCCCCACCACCACCACCTGGCTAACCTGCCCCCACCACCAACACCACCTGGCTAACCTGCCCCCACCACCACCACCACTTGGCTAACCTGCCCCCCACCACCTGGCTAACCTGCCCCCCTCCCCCACCACTACCTGGCTAACCGGCCCACCCCACCACCTGGCTAATCTGCCTCCCCCCCACCACCACCACCACCAGGCAAACCTGCCCCAACCACCACCACCACCACCACCTGGCTAACCTACCCCACCACCATCAACACCACCTGGCTAACCTGCCCCCACCACCACTACCACCACCACCACCTGGCTAACCTGCCCCCACCACCACCATCACCACCACCTACCTGGCTAACCGTGCCCCCCACCACCACCACCTGGCTAACCTGTCCCCCCCACCACCACCTGGCTAATCTGCCCCAACCACCACCACCTGGCTAACCTGCCCCCCACCACCTGGCTAACCTGCCCCCCTCCCCCACCACTACCTGGCTAACCGGCCCACCCCACCACCTGGCTAATCTGCCTCCCCCCCACCACCACCACCACCAGGCAAACCTGCCCCACCACCACCACCACCACCACCTGGCTAACCTACCCCACCACCATCACCACCACCTGGCTAACCTGCCCCCACCACCACTACCACCACCACCACCTGGCTAACCTGCCCCTCCACCACCAATACCACCACCACCTGGCTAACCTGCCCCCACCACCACCACCACCACCACCACCACCTGGCTAACCTGCCCCAACCACCACCACCACCACCTGGCTAACCTGCCACCACCACCACCACCACCACCACCTGGCTAACCTGCCCCCACCACCACTACCACCACCACCATCTGGCTAACCTGCCCCCACCACCACCACCTGGCTATCCTGCCCCCACCACCACCACCACCTGGCTAACCTGCCCCCACCACCACCACCACCACCACCTGGCTAACCTGCCCCCACCACCACCACCACCACCACCACCACCACCTGGCTAACCTGCCCCCACCACCACCACCACCACCACCTGGCTAACCTGCCCCCACCACCACCTGGCTAACCTGCCCCAACCACCACCACCACCACCTGGCTAACCTGCCCCCACCACCACCACCACCACCACCTGGCTAACCTGCCCCCACCACCACCACCACCACCTGGCTAACCTGTCCCCCCCACCACCACCTGGCTAATCTGCCCCACCACCACCACCTGGCTAACCTGCCCCCACCACCAACACCACCTGGCTAACCTGCCCCCACCACCACCACCACCTGGCTAACCTGCCCCCACCACCACCACCACCTGGCTAACCTGCCCCCCACCACCTGGCTAACCTGCCCCCCTCCCCCACCACTACCTGGCTAACCGGCCCACCCCACCACCTGGCTAATCTGCCTCCCCCCCACCACCACCACCACCAGGCAAACCTGCCCCCACCACCACCACCACCACCACCTGGCTAACCTACCCCACCACCATCACCACCACCTGGCTAACCTGCCCCCACTACCACTACCACCACCACCACCTGGCTAACCTGCCCCCACCACCACCATCACCACCACCACCTGGCTAACCTGCCCCCACCACCACCACCACCACCACCACCACCACCACCACCACCTGGCTAACCTGCCCCCACCACCACCTGGCTAACCTGCCCCAACCACCACCACCTGGCTAACCTGCCCCCCACCACCACCACCACAACCTGGCTAACCTGCCCCCATCACCACCACCACCACCACCATCTGGCTAACCTGCCCCCACCACCACCACCACCACCTGGCTATCCTGCCAACACCACCACCACCACCACCACTTGGCTAACCTGCCCCCAACACCACCACCACCACCTGGCTAACCTGCCCCCACCATCACCACCACCACCTGGCTAACCTGCCCCATCACCACCACCACCACCACCACCTGGCTAACCTGCCCCCACCACCACCTGGCTAACCTGCCCCAACCTCCACCACCACCACCACCACCTGGCAACCCTGCCCCCACCACCACCACCACCACCACCTGGCTAACCTGCCCCCACCACCACCACCACCACCACCTGGCTAATCTGCCCCCACCACCACCTGGCTAACCTGCCCCACCACCACCACCACCTGGCTAAGCTGCCCGCCCCCCACCACCACCACCTGGCTAACCTGCCCCCCCCCACCACCACCTGGCTAACCTGCCCCCACACCACCACCACCACCACCTGGCTAACCTTCCACCCCAACCTCCACCACCTGGCTAACCTGCCCCCACCGCCACCACCTGCCTAACCTGCCCCCCCCCACCACCACAACCTGGCTAACCTGCCCCCCACCACCACCACCTGGCTAACCTACCCCCATCTCCACCGCCACCACCTGGCTAACCTGCCCCCATCACAACCACCTGGCTAACCTGCCCCCACCACCACCACCTAGCTAACCTGCCCCCCACCACCACCACCTTGCTAACCTGCCCCCCACCACCACCACCTGGCTAACCTGCCCCACCACCACCACCACCACCTGGCTAACCTTCCCCCCCACCACCACTACCTGGCTAACCTGCCCGCCCACCACCACCACCTCCGCCACTCCCTGGCTAACCTGCCCTTCCCCCCCCCACCACCTCCACCTGGCTAACCTGCCCCCCCACCACCACCACCTGGCAAACCTGCCCCCACCACCACCACCACCACCACCTGCCCCCACCACCACCCCCACCTCCTGGCTAACCTGCCCCCACCACTACCACCACCTGGCAAACCTGCCCCCCCCCACCACCACCACCACCACCTCCACCTGGCTAACCTGCCCCCACCACCACTACCACCACCACCACCTGGCTAACCTGGCCCCCCACCACCACCTGGCTAACATGCCCCCCCAACACCACCTGGCTAAACCTGCCCCCCACCACCACCACCTGGCTAGCCTCCCCCCCCACCACCACCTGGCTAACCTGCCCCCACCACCACCACCACCACCTGGCTAGCCTGCCCTTCCCCCCCACCATCACCACCGGGCTAACCTGCCCCCTCCCCACCACCACCACCTGGCTAACCTGCCCCCACAACCACCACCACTGGCTATCCTGCCTCCCCCACCACCACCTGGCTAGCCTGCCCTTCCCCCCCACCATCACCACGTTGCTAACCTGCTCCCCCCCCCCACCACCACCACCTGGCTAACCTGCCCTCCCCACCACCACCACCTCCGCCACTACCTGGCTAACCTGCCCTTCCCTCCCACCACCTCCACCTGGCTAACCTGCCCCCCACCAGCACCACCTGGCTAACCTGCCCCCCGCCACCACCACCACCTGGCTAACCTGCTCCACCACCACCACCTGGCTAATCTGCACCCCCACCACCACCACCTGGCTAACCTGCCCCCCACCACCACCACCTGACTAACCTCCCCCCCCACCACCACCACCACCACCACCTGGCTAACCTGCCCCCGACCACCACCACCTGGCTAACCTGCCCCCACCCAACACCACCACCTGGCTAACCTGTCCCCCCCACCACCACCACCACCACCTGGCTAACCTGCCCCCACCACCACCACCACCTGGCTAACCTGCCCCCACCACCACCACCTGGCTAACCTGCCCCCCACCACCACCTAGCTAACCTGCCCCCCCACCACCACCACCACCTGGCAAACCTGCCCCCCCACCACAAGACCACCTGGCTAACCTGCCCCCCCCCCAACACCACCACCTGGCTAACCTGCCCACCCAACATCACCACCAATACCTGGCTAACCTGCCCCCCCCCACCACCACCACCTGGCTAACCTGCCCCCCCACCACCAGCACCACCTGGCTAACCTGCCCCCCCCACCACCACCACCACCTGGCTAACCTGCACCCCACCACCACCACCACCACCTGGCTAACCTGCCCCCCTCCACCACCACCACCTGGCTAACCTTTCCCCCACCACCACCACCACCTGGCTAACCTGGCCCCCCACCACCAACATCTGGCTAACCTCCCCCCACCACCAACTGGCTAACCTGCACCCCCCACCACCACCAACACCTGGCTAACCTGCCCCCACCACCACCGCCAACATCTGGCTAACCTGCCCCCCACCACCACCACCACCTGGCTAACTTCCCCCAAGACCACCACTTCCACCTGGCTAACCTGCCCCCCCCCACCACACCACGTGGCTAACCTGCCCCCACCACCACCTGGCTAACCTCCACCCCAACCACCACCACCTGGCTAACCTGCCCCCACCACCACCACCACCTGGCTAACCTGCCCCCCACCACCTCCTGGCTAACCTGCCCCCCACCACCACCTGGCTAACCTGCTCCCTCCCCCACTACCACCTGGCTAACCTGCCCCCCACCACCACCATTACCTGGCTAACCTGCCCCCCACCACCACCACCACCACCTGGCTAACCTGCCCCCCACCACCACCAACTGGCTAACCTACCCCCACCTCCACCGCCACCACCTGGCTAACCTGCCCCCACCACCACCACCTGGCTAACCTGCCCCCACCACCACCACCTGGCTAATCTGCCCCCACCACCACCACCACCTGGCTAACCTACCCCCACCTCCACCGCCACCACCTGGCTAACCTGCCCCATCACAACCACCTGGCTAACCTGCCCCCACCACCACCACCTGGCTAATCTGCCCCCACCACCACCACCACCTGGCTAACCTACCCCCACCACCACCTGGCTAACCTGCCCCCACCACCACCACCTGGCTAACCTGCCCCCACCACCACCACCTGGCTAACCTGCCTCCACCACCACCACCACCACCTGGCTAACCTGCCCGCCCCCCCACCACCACCTGTCTAACCTGCCCGCCCCCCACCACCACTACCTGGCTAACCTGCCCCCCCCACCACCACCACCACCTGGCTAACCTTCCCCCCCACCACCACCACCTGGCTAACCTGCCCCCCCACCACCACCACCTCCGCCACTTCCTGGCTAACCTGCCCTTCCCCCCCACCACCAACATCTGGCTAACCTTCCCCACCACCACCTGGCTAACCTGCACCCCCCCACCACCACCACCTCCTGGCTAACCTGCCCCCCACCACCACCACCAACATCTGGCTAACCTGCCCCCCACTACCACCACCACCTGGCTAACCTGCCCCCCCCCACCACACCACCTGGCTAACCTCCCCCCCAACCACCACCACCACCTGGCTAACCTGCCCCCCACACCACCACCACCTGGCTAACCTGCCCCCCCTCCACCACCACCACCACCACTTAACTATCCTCCACCCCACCACCACCACCTCCTGGCAAACCTGCCCCCACCACCACCACCACCACCTGGCTAACCTGCCCCCACCACCACCACCTGCCTTACCTGCCCCCCCCACCACCACCACCACCACCTGGCTAACCTGCCCCCCACCACCACCACCTGGCTAACCTGCCCCCCCCCACCACCACCACCTGGCTCACCTACCCTCACCACCACCACCTGGCTAACCTGCCCCCACCACTACCACCACCTGGCTAACCTGCCCCCACCACCACCACCACCTGGCTAACCTGCCCGCCTCCCACCACCACCTCCTGGCTAACCTGCCCGCCCTCCACCACCACCACCTGGCTAACCTTCCCCCCACCACCACCACCTGGCTAACCTGCCCCCCCCCACCACCTGGCTAACCTGCCCCCACACCACCACCACCACCACCTGGCTAACCTTCCCCCCCACCACCACCACCTGGCTAACCTGCCCCCCCCCCACCACCACCACCTCCGCCACTATCTGGCTAACCTGCCCTTCCCCCCCACCACCTGGCTAACCTGCCCCCCCTCCACCACCACCACCTGGCTAACCTGCCTCCCCCACCACAACCTGGTTAACCTGCCCTTCCCCCCCACCACCTGGCTAACCTGCCCCCCCCACCACCACCTGGCTAACCTTCCCCCCCACCACCACCACCTGGCTAACCAGCCCCCCCCACCACCACCACCACCATCACCACCTGGCTAACCTGCTCCCCCCCACCACCTCGTCCTGGCTAACCTGCCCCCCCCCACAACCACCACCTAGCTAACCTGCCCCCCCACCACCACCATCTAGCTAACCTGCCCGCCCCCCACCACCACCACCTTGTTAACCTGCCCCCCCACCACCACCACCTGGCTAACCTTCCCCCCACCACCACCACCTGGCTAACCTTAGCCCCCACTACCACCACCACCTGGCTAACCTACCCCCCCACGACCACCACCACCGCCACTACCTGGCTTACCTGCCCTTCCCCCCCTCACCTCCACCTGGCTAACCTGCCCCCACCACCACCACCACCACCTGGCTAACCTGCCCCCCCACCACCACCACCTGGCTAACCTGCCCCCCCCACCACCACCACCTGACCTAACCTACCCCCGCACCACCACCTCCACCATCACCACCTGGCTAACCTGCCCCCACCACCAACACCTGGCTAACCTGCCCCTACCACCACCACCTGGCTAACCTGCCCCCCCCACCACCACCACCACCTGGCTAACCTGTCCCCACCACCACCACCACCACCTGGCTAACCTACCCCCACCTCCACCGCCACCACCTGGCTAACCTGCCCCCACCACCACCATCTGGCTAACCTGCCCCCACCACCACCACCTGGTTAACCTGCCCCCACCACCACCACCTGGCTAACCTGCCCCAACCACCACCACTTGGCTAACCTGCCCCTACCACCACCACCTGGCTAACCTGCCCCCACCACTAACACCACCTGGCAAACCTGCCCGCCCCCCACCACCACCACCTGTCTAACCTGCCCGCCCCCCACCACCACCACCTGGCTAACCTACCCCCCCAGGCACCATCACCTCCACCTGGGTAACCTTCCCCCCCCACCACCATCCCCTGGCTAACCTGCCCCCCCCCACCACCACCACCTCCGCCACTACCTGGCTAACCTTCCCCCCCACCACCACCACCTGGCTAACCTGCCTCCACCACCACCACCTCCACCACCTGCACCCCCCCCCACCACCACCACCACCTGGCTAACCTGGCCCCCCCCACCACCACCACCACCTGGCTAACCTGGCCCCCCCCACCACCACCTGGCTAACCTGGCCCCCCCACCACCAACACCTGGTAACCTGCCCCCTACCACCACCACCTGGCTAACCTGTCCCCCCCACCACCACCTGGCTATTCTGCCCCCACCACCACCACCTGGCTAACCTGCCCCCACCACCAACACCACCTGGCTAACCTGCCCCCACCACCACCACCACTTGGCTAACCTGCCCCCCACCACCTGGCTAACCTGCCCCCCTCCCCCACCACTACCTGGCTAACCGGCCCACCCCACCACCTGGCTAATCTGCCTCCCCCCCACCACCACCACCACCAGGCAAACCTGCCCCAACCACCACCACCACCACCACCTGGCTAACCTACACCACCACCATCAACACCACCTGGCTAACCTGCCCCCACCACCACTACCACCACCACCACCTGGCTAACCTGCCCCCACCACCACCATCACCACCACCACCTGGCTAACCTGCCCCCACCACCACCACCACCACTACCACCTGGCTAACCTGCCCCCACCACCACCTGGCTAACCTGCCCCAACCACCACCACCACCACCTGGCTAACCTGCCCCCCACCACCACCACCACCACCTGGCTAACCTGCCCCCACCACCACCACCACCATCTGGCTAACCTGCCCCCACCACTACCACCACCACCTGGCTATCCTGCCCCCACCACCACCACCACCACCACCTGGCTAACCTGCCCCCACCACCACCACCACCACCACCTGGTTAACCTGCCACCACCACCACCACCTGGCTAACCTGCCCCCACCACCACCACCACCACCACCAGCACCTGGCTAACCTGCCCCCACCACCACCACCACCACCACCACCACCACCTGGCTAACCTGCCCCCACCACCACCTGGCTAACCTGCCCCAACCACCACCACCACCACCTGGCTAACCTGCCCCCACCACCACCACTACCACCACCACCTGGCTAACCTGCCCCCACCACCACCACCACCTGGCTAACCTGCCCCCCACCACCTGGCTAACCTGCCCCCCTCCCCCACCACTACCTGGCTAACCGGCCCACCCCACCACCTGGCTAATCTGCCTCCCCCCCACCACCACCACCACCAGGCAAACCTGCCCCCACCACCACCACCACCACCACCTGGCTAACCTACCCCACCACCATCAACACCACCTGGCTAACCTGCCCCCACCACCACTACCACCACCACCACCTGGCTAACCTGCCCCCACCACCACCATCACCACCACCACCTGGCTAACCTGCCCCCACCACCACCACCACCACTACCACCTGGCTAACCTGCCCCCACCACAACCTGGCTAACCTGCCCCAACCACCACCACCACCACCTGGCTAACCTGCCCCCACCACCACCACCACCACCACCACCTGGCTAACCTGCCCCCACCACCACCACCACCATCTGGCTAACCTGCCCCCACCACTACCACCACCACCTGGCTATCCTGCCCCCACCACCACCACCACCTGGCTAACCTGCCCCCACCACCACCACCACCACCACCTGGCTAACCTGCCCCCACCACCACCACCACCACCTGGCTAACCTGCCCCCACCACCACCACCACCACCAGCACCTGGCTAACCTGCCCCCACCACCACCACCACCACCACCACCACCACCTGGCTAACCTGCCCCCACCACCACCTGGCTAACCTGCCCCAACCACCACCACCACCACCTGGCTAACCTGCCCCCACCACCACCACTACCACCACCACCTGGCTAACCTGCCCCAACCACCACCACCACCACCTGGCTAACCTGCCCCCCCCCCACCACCACCACCTCCGCCACTATCTGGCTAACCTTCCCCCCCACCACCACCACCTGGCTAACCTGCCCCCACCACCACCACCACCTCCACCACCAGCACCCACCCACCACCACCACCACCTGGCTAACCTGGCCCCCCGACCACCACCACCACCTTGCTAACCTGGCCCCCCCACCACCAACACCTGGCTAACCTGCCCCCTACCACCACCACCTGGCTAACCTGTCCCCCCCACCACCACATGGCTAATCTGCCCCCACCACCACCACCTGGCTAACCTGCCCACACCACCAACACCACCTGGCTAACCTGCCCCCACCACCACCACCACCTGGCTAACCTGCCCCCTCCACCTGGCTAACCTGCCCCCCTCCACCACCACTACCTGGCTAACCGGCCTACCCCACCACCTGGCTAATCTGCCTCCCCCCCACCACCACCACCACCACCAGGCAAACCTGCCCCCACCACCACCACCACCACATGGCTAACCTACCCCACCACCATCACCACCACCTGGCTAACCTGCCCCCACCACCACTACCGCCACCACCACCTGGCTAACCTGCCACCACCTGGCTAACCTGCCCCCACCACCACCACCACCACCTGGCTAACCTGCCCCCACCACCACCTGGCTAACCTGCCCCAACCACCACCACCACCACCTGGCTAACCTGCCCCCACCACCACCACCACCACCACCACCTGGCTAACCTGCCCCCACCACCACCACCACCACCACCACCTAGCTAACCTGCCCCCACCACCACCACCACCATCTGGCTAACCTGCCCCCACCACCACCACCACCACCTGGCTATCCTGCCCCACCACCACCACCACCACCTGGCTAACCTGCCCCCACCACCACCACCACCACCACCTGGCTAACCTGCCCCCACCACCACCACCTGGCTAACCTGCCCCCACCACCACCACCACCACCAGCACCTGGCTAACCTGCCCCCACCACCACCACCACCACCACCACCTGGCTAACCTGCCCCCACCACCACCGGGCTAACCTGCCCCCACCACCACCTGGCTAACCTGCCCCAACCACCACCACCACCTGGCTAACCTGCCCCCACCACCACCACCACCACCTGGCTAACCTGCCCCCACCACCACCTGGCTAACCTCCACCCCAACCACCACCACCTGGCTAACCTGCCCCCCACCACCACCACCACCTGGCTAACCTGCCCCCCACCACCACCTGGCTAACCTGCCCCCCACCACCACCTGGCTAACCTACTCCCTCCCCCACTACCACCTGGCTAACCTGCCCCCCACCACCACCATTACCTGGCTAACCTGCCCCCCACCACCACCACCACCACCTGGCTAACCTGCCCCCCACCACCACCAACTGGCTAACCTACCCCCACCTCCACCGCCACCACCTGGCTAACCTGCCCCTATCACAACCACCTGGCTAACCTGCCCCCACCACCACCACCTGGCTAATCTGCCCCCACCACCACCACCTGGCTAATCTGCCCCCACCACCACCACCACCTGGCTAACCTACCCCCACCTCCACCGCCACCACCTGGCTAACCTGCCCCCATCACAACCACCTGGCTAACCTGCCCCCACCACCACCACCTGGCTAATCTGCCCCCACCACCACCACCACCTGGCTAACCTACCCCCACCACCACCTGGCTAACCTGCCCCCACCACCACCACCTGGCTAACCTGCCCCCACCACCACCACCTGGCTAACCTGCCTCCACCACCACCACCACCACCTGGCTAACCTGCCCGCCCCCCCACCACCACCTGTCTAACCTGCCCGCCCCCCACCACCACTACCTGGCTAACCTGCCCCCCCCACCACCACCACCACCTGGCTAACCTTCCCCCCCACCACCACCACCTGGCTAACCTGCCCCCCCACCACCACCACCTCCGCCACTTCCTGGCTAACCTGCCCTTCCCCCCCACCACCAACATCTGGCTAACCTCCCCCCACCACCACCTGGCTAACCTGCACCCCCCCACCACCACCACCTCCTGGCTAACCTGCCCCCCACCACCACCACCAACATCTGGCTAACCTGCCCCCCACTACCACCACCACCTGGCTAACCTGCCCCCCCCCCCACCACACCACCTGGCTAACCTCCCCCCAACCACCACCACCACCTGGCTAACCTGCCCCCACACCACCACCACCTGGCTAACCTGCCCCCCTCCACCACCACCACCACCACTTAACTATCCTCCACCCCACCACCACCACCTCCTGGCAAACCTGCCCCCACCACCACCACCACCACCTGGCTAACCTGCCCCCACCACCACCACCTGCCTTACCTGCCCCCCCCACCACCACCACCACCACCTGGCTAACCTGCCCCCCACCACCACCACCTGGCTAACCTGCCCCCCCCCACCACAACCACCTGGCTCACCTACCCTCACCACCACCACCTGGCTAACCTGCCCCCACCACTACCACCACCTGGCTAACCTGCCCCCACCACCACCACCACCTGGCTAACCTGCCCGCCTCCCACCACCACCTCCTGGCTAACCTGCCCGCCCTCCACCACCACCACCTGGCTAACCTTCCCCCCACCACCACCACCTGGCTAACCTGCCCCCCCCCACCACCTGGCTAACCTGCCCCCACACCACCACCACCACCACCTGGCTAACCTTCCCCCCCACCACCAACACCTGGCTAACCTGCCCCCTACCACCACCACCTGGCTAACCTGTCCCCCCCACCACCACCTGGCTATTCTGCCCCCACCACCACCACCTGGCTAACCTGCCCCCACCACCAACACCACCTGGCTAACCTGCCCCCACCACCACCACCACCTGGCTAACCTGCCCCCCACCACCTGGCTAACCTGCCCCCCTCCCCCACCACTACCTGGCTAACCGGCCCACCCCACCACCTGGCTAATCTGCCTCCCCCCCACCACCACCACCACCAGGCAAACCTGCCCCCACCACCACCACCACCACCACCTGGCTAACCTACCCCACCACCATCAACACCACCTGGCTAACCTGCCCCCACCACCATTACCACCACCACCACCTGGCTAACCTGCCCCCACCACCACCATCACCACCACCACCTGGCTAACCTGCCCCCACCACCACCACCACCACTACCACCTGGCTAACCTTCCCCCACCACAACCTGGCTAACCTGCCCCAACCACCACCACCACCACCTGGCTAACCTGCCCCCACCACCACCACCACCACCACCAGCTGGCTAACCTGCCCCCACCACCACCACCACCATCTGGCTAACCTGCCCCCACCACTACCACCACCACCTGGCTATCCTGCCCCACCACCACCACCACCACCACCTGGCTAACCTGCCCCCACCACCACCACCACCACCACCTGGCTAACCTGCCCCCACCACCACCACCACCACCTGGCTAACCTGCCCCCACCACCACCACCACCACCAGCACCTGGCTAACCTGCCCCCACCACCACCACCACCACCACCACCACCACCTGGCTAACCTGCCCCCACCACCACCTGGCTAACCTGCCCAACCACCACCACCACCACCTGGCTAACCTGCCCCCACCACCACCACTACCACCACCACCTGGCTAACCTGCCCCAACCACCACCACCACCACCTGGCTAACCTGCCCCCCCCCCACCACCACCACCTCCGCCACTATCTGGCTAACCTTCCCCCCCACCACCACCACCTGGCTAACCTGCCCCCACCACCACCACCACCTCCACCACCTGCACCCCCCCCACCACCACCACCAACTGGCTAACCTGGCCCCCCGACCACCACCACCACCTGGCTAACCTGGCCCCCCCACCACCAACACCTGGCTAACCTGCCCCCTACCACCACCACCTGGCTAACCTGTCCCCCCCACCACCACATGGCTAATCTGCCCCCACCACCACCACCTGGCTAACCTGCCCACACCACCAACACCACCTGGCTAACCTGCCCCCACCACCACCACCACCTGGCTAACCTGCCCCCCTCCACCTGGCTAACCTGCCCCCCTCCACCACCACTACCTGGCTAACCGGCCTACCCCACCACCTGGCTAATCTGCCTCCCCCCCACCACCACCACCACCACCAGGCAAACCTGCCCCCACCACCACCACCACCACCACCTGGCTAACCTACCCCACCACCATCACCACCACCTGGCTAACCTGCCCCCACCACCACTACCACCACCACCACCTGGCTAACCTGCCCCCACCACCACCATCACCACCACCACCTGGCTAACCTGCCCCCACCACCACCACCACCACCTGGCTAACCTGCCCCCACCACCACCTGGCTAACCTGCCCCAACCACCACCACCACCACCTGGCTAACCTGCCCCCACCACCACCACCACCACCACCACCACCACCACCTGGCTAACCTGCCCCCACCACCACCACCACCACCTGGCTATCCTGCCCCCACCACCACCACCAGCACCTGGCTAACCTGCCCCCACCACCACCACCACCACCACCTGGCTAACCTGCCCCCACCACCACCACCTGGCTAACCTGCCCCCACCACCACCACCACCACCAGCACCTGGCTAACCTGCCCCCACCACCACCACCACCACCACCACCTGGCTAACCTGCCCCCACCACCACCGGGCTAACCTGCCCCCACCACCACCTGGCTAACCTGCCCCAACCACCACCACCACCTGCCTAACCTGCCCCCACCACCACCACCACCACCACCACCTGGCTAACCTGCCCCCACCACCACCTGGCTAACCTCCACCCCAACCACCACCACCTGGCTAACCTGCCCCCCACCACCACCACCACCTGGCTAACCTGCCCCCCACCACCACCTGGCTAACCTGCCCCCCACCACCACCTGGCTAACCTGCTCCCTCCCCCACTACCACCTGGCTAACCTGCCCCCCACCACCACCATTACCTGGCTAACCTGCCCCCACCACCACCACCACCACCTGGCTAACCTGCCCCCCACCACCACCAACTGGCTAACCTACCCCCACCTCCACCGCCACCACCTGGCTAACCTGCCCCTATCACAACCACCTGGCTAACCTGCCCCCACCACCACCACCTGGCTAATCTGCCCCCACCACCACCACCACCTGGCTAACCTACCCCCACCTCCACCGCCACCACCTGGCTAACCTGCCCCCATCACAACCACCTGGCTAACCTGCCCCCACCACCACCACCTGGCTAATCTGCCCCCACCACCACCACCACCTGGCTAACCTACCCCCACCACCACCTGGCTAACCTGCCCCCACCACCACCACCTGGCTAACCTGCCCCCACCACCACCACCTGGCTAACCTGCCTCCACCACCACCACCACCACCTGGCTAACCTGCCCGCCCCCCCACCACCACCTGTCTAACCTGCCCGCCCCCCACCACCACTACCTGGCTAACCTGCCCCCCCCACCACCACCACCACCTGGCTAACCTTCCCCCCCACCACCACCACCTGGCTAACCTGCCCCCCCACCACCACCACCTCCGCCACTTCCTGGCTAACCTGCCCTTCCCCCCCACCACCAACATCTGGCTAACCTCCCCCCACCACCACCTGGCTAACCTGCACCCCCCCACCACCACCACCTCCTGGCTAACCTGCCCCCCACCACCACCACCAACATCTGGCTAACCTGCCCCCCACTACCACCACCACCTGGCTAACCTGCCCCCCCCCACCACACCACCTGGCTAACCTCCCCCCCAACCACCACCACCACCTGGCTAACCTGCCCCCCACACCACCACCACCTGGCTAACCTGCCCCCCCTCCACCACCACCACCACCACTTAACTATCCTCCACCCCACTACCACCACCTCCTGGCAAACCTGCCCCCACCACCACCACCACCACCTGGCTAACCTGCCCCCACCACCACCACCTGCCTTACCTGCCCCCCCCCACCACCACCACCACCACCTGGCTAACCTGCCCCCCACCACCACCACCTGGCTAACCTGCCCCCCCTACCACCTCCACCTGGCTCACCTACCCTCACCACCACCACCTGGCTAACCTGCCCCCACCACTACCACCACCTGGCTAACCTGCCCCCACCACCACCACCACCTGGCTAACCTGCCCGCCTCCCACCACCACCTCCTGGCTAACCTGCCCGCCCTCCACCACCACCACCTGGCTAACCTTCCCCCCACCACCACCACCTGGCTAACCTGCCCCCACACCACCACCACCACCACCTGGCTAACCTTCCCCCCCACCACCACCACCTGGCTAACCTTCCCCCCCACCACCACCACCTGGCTAACCTGCCCCCCCCCACCACCACCACCTCCGCCACTATCTGGCTAACCTGCCCTTCCCCCCCACCACCTGGCTAACCTGCCCCCCCTCCACCACCACCACCTGGCTAACCTGCCTCCCCCACCACAACCTGGTTAACCTGCCCTTCCCCCCCACCACCTGGCTAACCTGCCCCCCCCACCACCACCTGGCTAACCTTCCCCCCCACCACCACCACCTGGCTAACCAGCCCCCCCACCACCACCACCACCATCACCACCTGGCTAACCTGCTCCCCCCCCACCACCTCGTCCTGGCTAACCTGCCCCCCCCACAACCACCACCTAGCTAACCTGCCCCCCCACCACCACCATCTAGCTAACCTGCCCGCCCCCCACCACCACCACCTTGTTAACCTGCCCCCCCACCACCACCACCTGGCTAACCTTCCCCCCACCACCACCACCTGGCTAACCTTAGCCCCCACTACCACCACTACCTGGCTAACCTACCCCCCCACCACCACCACCACCGCCACTACCTGGCTAACCTGCCCTTCCCCCCCTCACCTCCACCTGGCTAACCTGCCCCCACCACCACCACCACCACCTGGCTAACCTGCCCCCCACCACCACCACCTGGCTAACCTGCCCCCCCACCACCACCATCTGACCTAACCTACCCCCGCACCACCACCTCCACCATCACCACCTAGCTAACCTGCCCCCACCACCAACACCTGGCTAACCTGCCCCTACCACCACCACCTGGCTAACCTGCCCCCCCCACCACCACCACCACCTGGCTAACCTGTCCCCCACCACCACCACCACCACCTGGCTAACCTACCCCCACCTCCACCGCCACCACCTGGCTAACCTGCCCCCACCACCACCACCTGTCTAACCTGCCCCCACCACCACCACCTGGTTAACCTGCCCCCACCACCACCACCTGGCTAACCTGCCCCAACCACCACCACTTGGCTAACCTGCCCCTACCACCACCACCTGGCTAACCTGCCCCCACCACTAACACCACCTGGCAAACCTGCCCGCCCCCCACCACCACCACCTGGCTAACCTACCCCCCCCAGGCACCATCACCACCACGTGGGTAACCTTCCCCCCCCACCACCATCCCCTGGCTAACCTGCCCCCCCCACCACCACCACCTCCGCCACTACCTGTCTAACCTTCCCCCCCACCACCACCACCTGGCTAACCTGCCCCCACCACCACCACCACCTCCACCACCTGCACCCCCCCCCCACCACCACCACCACCTGGCTAACCTGGCCCCCCCACCACCACCACCACCTGGCTAACCTGGCCCCCCCCACCACCACCTGGCTAACCTGGCCCCCCCACCACCAACACCTGGTAACCTGCCCCCTACCACCACCACCTGGCTAACCTGTCCCCCCCACCACCACCTGGCTATTCTGCCCCCACCACCACCACCTGGCTAACCTGCCCCCACCACCAACACCACCTGGCTAACCTGCCCCCACCACCACCACCACTTGGCTAACCTGCCCCCCACCACCTGGCTAACCTGCCCCCCTCCCCCACCACTACCTGGATAACCGGCCCACCCCACCACCTGGCTAATCTGCCTCCCCCCCACCACCACCACCACCAGGCAAACCTGCCCCAACCACCACCACCACCTGGCTAACCTGCCCCCCCACCACCACCACCTGGCTAACCTGCCCCCCCACCACCACCACCTGACCTAACCTACCCCCGCACCACCACCTCCACCATCACCACCTGGCTAACCTGCCCCCACCACCAACACCTGGCTAACCTGCCCCTACCACCACCACCTGGCTAACCTGCCCCCCCCACCACCACCACCACCTGGCTAACCTGTCCCCCACCACCACCACCACCACCTGGCTAACCTACCCCCACCTCCACCGCCACCACCTGGCTAACCTGCCCCCACCACCACCACCTGTCTAACCTGCCCCCACCACCACCACCTGGTTAACCTGCCCCCACCACCACCACCTGGCTAACCTGCCCCAACCACCACCACTTGGCTAACCTGCCCCTACCACCACCACCTGGCTAACCTGCCCCCACCACTAACACCACCTGGCAAACCTGCCCGCCCCCCCACCACCACCACCTGTCTAACCTGCCCGCCCCCCACCACCACCACCTGGCTAACCTACCCCCCCAGGCACCATCACCACCACCTGGGTAACCTTCCCCCCCCACCACCATCCCCAGGCTAACCTGCCCCCCCCCCCACCACCACCACCTCCGCCACTACCTGTCTAACCTTCCCCCCCACCACCACCACCTGGCTAACCTGCCCCCACCACCACCACCACCTCCACCACCTGCACCCCCCCCCCACCACTACCACCACCTGGCTAACCTGGCCCCCCCACCACCACCACCACCTGGCTAACCTGGCCCCCTCCACCACCACCTGGCTAACCTGGCCCCCCCACCACCAACACCTGGTAACCTGCCCCCTACCACCACCACCTGGCTAACCTGTCCCCCCCACCACCACCTGGCTATTCTGCCCCCACCACCACCACCTGGCTAACCTGCCCCCACCACCAACACCACCTGGCTAACCTGCCCCCACCACCACCACCACTTGGCTAACCTGCCCCCCACCACCTGGCTAACCTGCCCCCCTCCCCCACCACTACCTGGCTAACCGGCCCACCCCACCACCTGGCTAATCTGCCTCCCCCCCACCACCACCACCACCAGGCAAACCTGCCCCAACCACCACCACCACCACCACCTGGCTAACCTACCCCACCACCATCAACACCACCTGGCTAACCTGCCCCCACCACCACTACCACCACCACCACCTGGCTAACCTGCCCCCACCACCACCATCACCACCACCTCCTGGCTAACGTGCCCCCCACCACCACCACCTGGCTAACCTGTCCCCCCCACCACCACCTGGCTAATCTGCCCCAACCACCACCACCTGGCTAACCTGCCCCCCACCACCTGGCTAACCTGCCCCCCTCCCCCACCACTACCTGGCTAACCGGCCCACCCCACCACCTGGCTAATCTGCCTCCCCCCCACCACCACCACCACCAGGCAAACCTGCCCCCACCACCACCACCACCACCACCTGGCTAACCTACCCCACCACCATCACCACCACCTGGCTAACCTGCCCCCACCACCACTACCACCACCACCACCTGGCTAACCTGCCCCCTCCACCACCAATACCACCACCACCTGGCTAACCTGCCCCCACCACCACCACCACCACCACCACCACCTGGCTAACCTGCCCCAACCACCACCACCACCACCTGGCTAACCTGCCACCACCACCACCACCACCACCACCTGGCTAACCTGCCCCCACCACCACTACCACCACCACCATCTGGCTAACCTGCCCCCACCACCACCACCTGGCTATCCTGCCCCCACCACCACCACCACCTGGCTAACCTGCCCCCACCACCACCACCACCACCACCTGGCTAACCTGCCCCCACCACCACCACCACCACCACCACCACCACCTGGCTAACCTGCCCCCACCACCACCACCACCACCACCTGGCTAACCTGCCCCCACCACCACCTGGCTAACCTGCCCCAACCACCACCACCACCACCTGGCTAACCTGCCCCCACCACCACCACCACCACCACCTGGCTAACCTGCCCCCACCACCACCACCACCACCTGGCTAACCTGTCCCCCCCACCACCACCTGGCTAATCTGCCCCCACCACCACCACCTGGCTAACCTGCCCCCACCACCAACACCACCTGGCTAACCTGCCCCCACCACCACCACCACCTGGCTAACCTGCCCCCACCACCACCACCACCTGGCTAACCTGCCCCCCACCACCTGGCTAACCTGCCCCCCTCCCCCACCACTACCTGGCTAACCGGCCCACCCCACCACCTGGCTAATCTGCCTCCCCCCCACCACCACCACCACCAGGCAAACCTGCCCCCACCACCACCACCACCACCACCTGGCTAACCTACCCCACCACCATCACCACCACCTGGCTAACCTGCCCCCACTACCACTACCACCACCACCACCTGGCTAACCTGCCCCCACCACCACCATCACCACCACCACCTGGCTAACCTGCCCCCACCACCACCACCACCACCACCACCACCACCACCACCTGGCTAACCTGCCCCCACCACCACCTGGCTAACCTGCCCCAACCACCACCACCTGGCTAACCTGCCCCCACCACCACCACCACAACCTGGCTAACCTGCCCCCATCACCACCACCACCACCACCATCTGGCTAACCTGCCCCCACCACCACCACCACCACCTGGCTATCCTGCCAACACCACCACCACCACCACCACTTGGCTAACCTGCCCCAACACCACCACCACCACCTGGCTAACCTGCCCCCACCATCACCACCACCACCTGGCTAACCTGCCCCATCACCACCACCACCACCACCTGGCTAACCTGCCCCCACCACCACCTGGCTAACCTGCCCCAACCTCCACCACCACCACCACCACCTGCAACCCTGCCCCCACCACCACCACCACCACCACCTGGCTAACCTGCCCCCACCACCACCACCACCACCACCTGGCTAATCTGCCCCCACCACCACCTGGCTAACCTGCCCCCACCACCACCACCACCTGGCTAAGCTGCCCGCCCCCCACCACCACCACCTGGCTAACCTGCCCCCCCCCACCACCACCTGGCTAACCTGCCCCCACACCACCACCACCACCACCTGGCTAACCTTCCACCCCAACCTCCACCACCTGGCTAACCTGCCCCCACCGCCACCACCTGCCTAACCTGCCCCCCCCCACCACCACAACCTGGCTAACCTGCCCCCCACCACCACCACCTGGCTAACCTACCCCCATCTCCACCGCCACCACCTGGCTAACCTGCCCCCATCACAACCACCTGGCTAACCTGCCCCCACCACCACCACCTAGCTAACCTGCCCCCACCACCACCACCTTGCTAACCTGCCCCCACCACCACCACCTGGCTAACCTGCCCCACCACCACCACCACCACCTGGCTAACCTTCCCCCCCACCACCACTACCTGGCTAACCTGCCCGCCCACCACCACCACCTCCGCCACTCCCTGGCTAACCTGCCCTTCCCCCCCCCACCACCTCCACCTGGCTAACCTGCCCCCCCACCACCACCACCTGGCAAACCTGCCCCACCACCACCACCACCACCACCACCTGCCCCCACCACCACCCCCACCTCCTGGCTAACCTGCCCCCACCACTACCACCACCTGGCAAACCTGCCCCCCCCACCACCACCACCACCACCTCCACCTGGCTAACCTGCCCCCACCACCACTACCACCACCACCACCTGGCTAACCTGGCCCCCCACCACCACCTGGCTAACATGCCCCCCCAACACCACCTGGCAAACCTGCCCCCCACCACCACCACCTGGCTAGCCTCCCCCCCCACCACCACCTGGCTAACCTGCCCCCACCACCACCACCACCACCTGGCTAGCCTGCCCTTCCCCCCCACCATCACCACCGGGCTAACCTGCCCCCTCCCCACCACCACCACCTGGCTAACCTGCCCCCACAACCACCACCACTGGCTATCCTGCCTCCCCCACCACCACCTGGCTAGCCTGCCCTTCCCCCCCACCATCACCACGTTGCTAACCTGCTCCCCCCCCCCACCACCACCACCTGGCTAACCTGCCCTCCCCACCACCACCACCTCCGCCACTACCTGGCTAACCTGCCCTTCCCTCCCACCACCTCCACCTGGCTAACCTGCCCCCCACCAGCACCACCTGGCTAACCTGCCCCCCGCCACCACCACCACCTGGCTAACCTGCTCCACCACCACCACCTGGCTAATCTGCACCCCCACCACCACCACCTGGCTAACCTGCCCCCACCACCACCACCTGACTAACCTCCCCCCCACCACCACCACCACCACCACCTGGCTAACCTGCCCCCGACCACCACCACCTGGCTAACCTGCCCCCCCCCAACACCACCACCTGGCTAACCTGTCCCCCCCACCACCACCACCACCACCTGGCTAACCTGCCCCCACCACCACCACCACCTGGCTAACCTGCCCCCACCACCACCACCTGGCTAACCTGCCCCCCACCACCACCTAGCTAACCTGCCCCCCCACCACCACCACCACCTGGCAAACCTGCCCCCCCACCACAAGACCACCTGGCTAACCTGCCCCCCCCCCCAACACCACCACCTGGCTAACCTGCCCACCCAACATCACCACCAATACCTGGCTAACCTGCCCCCCCCACCACCACCACCTGGCTAACCTGCCCCCCCACCACCAGCACCACCTGGCTAACCTGCCCCCCCCACCACCACCACCACCTGGCTAACCTGCACCCCACCACCACCACCACCACCTGGCTAACCTGCCCCCCTCCACCACCACCACCTGGCTAACCTTTCCCCCACCACCACCACCACCTGGCTAACCTGGCCCCCCACCACCAACATCTGGCTAACCTCCCCCCACCACCAACTGGCTAACCTGCACCCCCCCACCACCACCAACACCTGGCTAACCTGCCCCCCACCACCACCGCCAACATCTGGCTAACCTGCCCCCCACCACCACCACCACCTGGCTAACTTCCCCCAAGACCACCACTTCCACCTGGCTAACCTGCCCCCCCCCACCACACCACGTGGCTAACCTGCCCCCACCACCACCTGGCTAACCTCCACCCCAACCACCACCACCTGGCTAACCTGCCCCCACCACCACCACCACCTGGCTAACCTGCCCCCCACCACCTCCTGGCTAACCTGCCCCCCACCACCACCTGGCTAACCTGCTCCCTCCCCCACTACCACCTGGCTAACCTGCCCCCCACCACCACCATTACCTGGCTAACCTGCCCCCCACCACCACCACCACCACCTGGCTAACCTGCCCCCCACCACCACCAACTGGCTAACCTACCCCCACCTCCACCGCCACCACCTGGCTAACCTGCCCCCACCACCACCACCTGGCTAACCTGCCCCCACCACCACCACCTGGCTAATCTGCCCCCACCACCACCACCACCTGGCTAACCTACCCCCACCTCCACCGCCACCACCTGGCTAACCTGCCCCCATCACAACCACCTGGCTAACCTGCCCCCACCACCACCACCTGGCTAATCTGCCCCCACCACCACCACCACCTGGCTAACCTACCCCCACCACCACCTGGCTAACCTGCCCCCACCACCACCACCTGGCTAACCTGCCCCCACCACCACCACCTGGCTAACCTGCCTCCACCACCACCACCACCACCTGGCTAACCTGCCCGCCCCCCCACCACCACCTGTCTAACCTGCCCGCCCCCCACCACCACTACCTGGCTAACCTGCCCCCCCCACCACCACCACCACCTGGCTAACCTTCCCCCCCACCACCACCACCTGGCTAACCTGCCCCCCCACCACCACCACCTCCGCCACTTCCTGGCTAACCTGCCCTTCCCCCCCACCACCAACATCTGGCTAACCTTCCCCCACACCACCTGGCTAACCTGCACCCCCCCACCACCACCACCTCCTGGCTAACCTGCCCCCCACCACCACCACCAACATCTGGCTAACCTGCCCCCCACTACCACCACCACCTGGCTAACCTGCCCCCCCCCCACCACACCACCTGGCTAACCTCCCCCCCAACCACCACCACCACCTGGCTAACCTGCCCCCCACACCACCACCACCTGGCTAACCTGCCCCCCCTCCACCACCACCACCACCACTTAACTATCCTCCACCCCACCACCACCACCTCCTGGCAAACCTGCCCCCACCACCACCACCACCACCTGGCTAACCTGCCCCCACCACCACCACCTGCCTTACCTGCCCCCCCCACCACCACCACCACCACCTGGCTAACCTGCCCCCCACCACCACCACCTGGCTAACCTGCCCCCCCCCACCACCACCACCTGGCTCACCTACCCTCACCACCACCACCTGGCTAACCTGCCCCCACCACTACCACCACCTGGCTAACCTGCCCCACCACCACCACCACCTGGCTAACCTGCCCGCCTCCCACCACCACCTCCTGGCTAACCTGCCCGCCCTCCACCACCACCACCTGGCTAACCTTCCCCCACCACCACCACCTGGCTAACCTGCCCCCCCCCACCACCTGGCTAACCTGCCCCCACACCACCACCACCACCACCTGGCTAACCTTCCCCCCCACCACCACCACCTGGCTAACCTGCCCCCCCCCCACCACCACCACCTCCGCCACTATCTGGCTAACCTGCCCTTCCCCCCAACCACCTGGCTAACCTGCCCCCCCTCCACCACCACCACCTGGCTAACCTGCCTCCCCCACCACAACCTGGTTAACCTGCCCTTCCCCCCCACCACCTGGCTAACCTGCCCCCCCCACCACCACCTGGCTAACCTTCCCCCCCACCACCACCACCTGGCTAACCAGCCCCCCCCACCACCGCCACCACCATCACCACCTGGCTAACCTGCTCCCCCCCACCACCTCGTCCTGGCTAACCTGCCCCCCCCCACAACCACCACCTAGCTAACCTGCCCCCCCACCACCACCATCTAGCTAACCTGCCCGCCCCCCACCACCACCACCTTGTTAACCTGCCCCCCCACCACCACCACCTGGCTAACCTTCCCCCCACCACCACCACCTGGCTAACCTTAGCCCCCACTACCACCACCACCTGGCTAACCTACCCCCCCACGACCACCACCACCGCCACTACCTGGCTTACCTGCCCTTCCCCCCTCACCTCCACCTGGCTAACCTGCCCCCACCACCACCACCACCACCTGGCTAACCTGCCCCCCCACCACCACCACCTGGCTAACCTGCCCCCCCCACCACCACCACCTGACCTAACCTACCCCCGCACCACCACCTCCACCATCACCACCTGGCTAACCTGCCCCCACCACCAACACCTGGCTAACCTGCCCCTACCACCACCACCTGGCTAACCTGCCCCCCCCACCACCACCACCACCTGGCTAACCTGTCCCCCACCACCACCACCACCACCTGGCTAACCTACCCCCACCTCCACCGCCACCACCTGGCTAACCTGCCCCCACCACCACCATCTGGCTAACCTGCCCCCACCACCACCACCTGGTTAACCTGCCCCCACCACCACCACCTGGCTAACCTGCCCCAACCACCACCACTTGGCTAACCTGCCCCTACCACCACCACCTGGCTAACCTGCCCCCACCACTAACACCACCTGGCAAACCTGCCCGCCCCCCACCACCACCACCTGTCTAACCTGCCCGCCCCCCACCACCACCACCTGGCTAACCTATCCCCCCCAGGCACCATCACCTCCACCTGGGTAACCTTCCCCCCCCACCACCATCCCCTGGCTAACCTGCCCCTCCCCCACCACCACCACCTCCGCCACTACCTGGCTAACCTTCCCCCCCACCACCACCACCTGGCTAACCTGCCTCCACCACCACCACCTCCACCACCTGCACCCCCCCCACCACCACCACCACCTGGCTAACCTGGCCCCCCCCACCACCACCACCACCTGGCTAACCTGGCCCCCCCCACCACCACCTGGCTAACCTGGCCCCCCCACCACCAACACCTGGTAACCTGCCCCCTACCACCACCACCTGGCTAACCTGTCCCCCCCACCACCACCTGGCTATTCTGCCCCCACCACCACCACCTGGCTAACCTGCCCCCACCACCAACACCACCTGGCTAACCTGCCCCCACCACCACCACCACTTGGCTAACCTGCCCCCCACCACCTGGCTAACCTGCCCCCCTCCCCCACCACTACCTGGCTAACCGGCCCACCCCACCACCTGGCTAATCTGCCTCCCCCCACCACCACCACCACCAGGCAAACCTGCCCCAACCACCACCACCACCACCACCTGGCTAACCTACACCACCACCATCAACACCACCTGGCTAACCTGCCCCCACCACCACTACCACCACCACCACCTGGCTAACCTGCCCCCACCACCACCATCACCACCACCACCTGGCTAACCTGCCCCCACCACCACCACCACCACTACCACCTGGCTAACCTGCCCCCACCACCACCTGGCTAACCTGCCCCAACCACCACCACCACCACCTGGCTAACCTGCCCCCACCACCACCACCACCACCACCACCTGGCTAACCTGCCCCCACCACCACCACCACCATCTTGCTAACCTGCCCCCACCACTACCACCACCACCTGGCTATCCTGCCCCACCACCACACCACCACCACCACCTGGCTACCTGCCCCCACCACCACCACCACCACCACCTGGTTAACCTGCCACCACCACCACCACCTGGCTAACCTGCCCCCACCACCACCACCACCACCACCAGCACCTGGCCTAACCTGCCCCCACCACCACCACCACCACCACCACCACCACCTGGCTAACCTGCCCCCACCACCACCTGGCTAACCTGCCCCAACCACCACCACCACCACCTGGCTAACCTGCCCCCACCACCACCACTACCACCACCACCTGGCTAACCTGCCCCCACCACCACCACCACCTGGCTAACCTGCCCCCCACCACCTGGCTAACCTGCCCCCCTCCCCACCACTACCTGGCTAACCGGCCCACCCCACCACCTGGCTAATCTGCCTCCCCCCCACCACCACCACCACCAGGCAAACCTGCCCCCACCACCACACCACCACCACCTGGCTAACCTACCCACCACCATCAACACCACCTGGCTAACCTGCCCCCACCACCACTACCACCACCACCACCTGGCTAACCTGCCCCCACCACCACCATCACCACCACCACCTGGCTAACCTGCCCCCACCACCACCACCACCACTACCACCTGGCTAACCTGCCCCCACCACAACCTGGCTAACCTGCCCCAACCACCACCACCACCACCTGGCTAACCTGCCCCCACCACCACCACCACCACCACCACCTGGCTAACCTGCCCCCACCACCACCACCACCATCTGGCTAACCTGCCCCCACCACTACCACCACCACCTGGCTATCCTGCCCCCACCACCACCACCACCTGGCTAACCTGCCCCCACCACCACCACCACCACCACCTGGCTAACCTGCCCCCACCACCACCACCACCACCTGGCTAACCTGCCCCCACCACCACCACCACCACCAGCACCTGGCTAACCTGCCCCCACCACCACCACCACCACCACCACCACCACCTGGCTAACCTGCCCCCACCACCACCTGGCTAACCTGCCCCAACCACCACCACCACCACCTGGCTAACCTGCCCCCACCACCACCACTACCACCACCACCTGGCTAACCTGCCCCAACCACCACCACCACCACCTGGCTAACCTGCCCCCCCCCCACCACCACCACCTCCGCCACTATCTGGCTAACCTTCCCCCCACCACCACCACCTGGCTAACCTGCCCCCACCACCACCACCACCTCCACCACCAGCACCCACCCACCACCACCACCACCTGGCTAACCTGGCCCCCCGACCACCACCACCACCTTGCTAACCTGGCCCCCCCACCACCAACACCTGGCTAACCTGCCCCTTACCACCACCACCTGGCTAACCTGTCCCCCCA
>NW_027190403.1:20000-37500 GCF_040958095.1 Procambarus clarkii | reverse complement strand
AAACAACTTATTTTAATGCCGAATGAGCAAATTTTTCATGATGCATTGATTAACTATTATAAAGAAAATCCTATTCATCTATCACCAAATTGGAAAATTGACACCACAAATTTAAATAATTTACAGTTGTATTATTTGTATCACATGTTAATACAATCTGGTTATGATATTGAATATAGCAATTCACATTTATTCTCCATATAATTAAATTGACAAATAAGTATTTTAATAATAAGTAGTATAGAAATGATATTATATTATATTTTTTTTTAATACCTTTATTCTTATTGTAAATATTATTTAAAAAAAAGTATCACTACAGAGAGTATATCAATTCGAGTTGGATATATGTGGTACCTAGTAGCCAGAACGGACTTCTCAGCCTACTATGTAAGGTCTGATTTGCCTAATAAGCCAAGTTTTCACGAATTTATATGTTTTCTCTATTTTTTTTCTTATGAAATGATAAAGCTACCCATTTCATTATGTATAAGTTAAAAAAAAATTATTGGAGTTAAAATTAACGTAGATATATGACCGAACCTAACCAACCCTACATAACCTAACCTAACATAGGTTAGGTTAGGTTAATATAATATATGTTAAGTAACGGCCTATTGAATGAATCTCAATCATCAACTCCCCACTATATGATATATGACTCACGCCGTTTACCCGCGCTTCTTTGAATTTCTTCACTTTGACATTCCGAGCACTGGGCAGAAATCACATTACATCAACATCTATCTCTGACCATCGCATTGCTTTGCTTTGTTTTAATTAGACAGTCCGATTCCCCTGGTCCATACCAATTTTGAGTTGATTACTATATATGATGGTCAATGTTGGAAACTAGTTCAACAAACAATTTAGTTATCATCGAACCTATATCCAATATTTGCATTATGAATTTCAATTGTGATGATGCTGGGTACCCATCCATCTTCAGTAGAACCCATCCAGAACCATTTTGGGTTTATGAGGTATGTTTTTTATATTTTTTTTTTTTTGGGGGGGGGGACACTAGTACTAGTTTCCTTTAGTCTTTTTCATTCCCAACCAACTTTTAGTTCAGTCAAACTTCTCGTATCCTAAAACAAAACAAAAACAAAAACAAAAATAAATTAATAATGAACCTTGATATTTAGCACGTGCATTTTAACTAACATAAATAAATTTGAAGAAATAATGTACTATTAACTCATCACCTCTATTTTTCTCTTAATTTCAATTGCATCATCTTTATTAATGAAGGTGTATTATTATTCATATATATTGGTGGTTCTATACCAAAAACTGCCTTGTAAGGCGATACGCCAATTCCACGTGAATATGCTGTGTTTTTGGTGAATTGCACAAAGGGAAGTCCAGCTGACCAATCTCGCGTTTGATTTTCACACATCCAACTGCCAAGCATTTTGATTACATTTTCTTTTGTACATTCAATGCTCCCTTGGCTCTGTGGATGACGAGGTTTGCTATTAATGAGGAGCATGTTGGGCCACATTTCGTTTTTTAGCTCTTGAATCACCTCTGCCACAAATTCACGGCCGTTATCGCTCTGCAGAATTCGTGGGGCTCCCAAGAGAGCAAATATATCGAGTAAGTGGCGTGCCACTTCAATCGCCCGTTTACTGCGAAGAGCTCGTAAAACCGAAAACTTTGTTAAATGATCTTGATAATGTAAAATATATTTATACACACATCCTCCTTCTTTTTGCATATTTATTAAATCCATTTGTCCTCGCTCCGCAAAACTGGTCGATACAATGGGCCGTATTACCCCTTTTTTTCGTCGAGGAAGTCGTTTCAAATTACATATGTGGCAGAGTGAAATAAAGAGTTTCACCGATTGTTGAGTGACGTTAGCGATAGTTTTACTTGCTTCAAAATAAGTTCTTTTTTCTCCTCCGTGACAAACTGCTCTGTGTGCATCATAAATCGTATCATACAATTGCCCTTGATGTATGAAACGACGACACATCCGGCCAGGATCAGCTGTTGTTGCTCCTGTTGTTGTTGTTGTTGTTACAGCCGTAGTAGAATGACGATTGTCACTGGTCAGTTTACGCTTGGTCCCCCGCTTCATTCTTCGTTCAGTTTCGTCGATGGTTACTAAGACATCATCCCCAAATAGATTTTTGACATCATATCGAGACAATAGATCATATTCATGAGAAGATTTCCAATTCAGTTTCAATTTAGCATTTTTGACTTCCTCAATGTATTGTGCTAATTTTTCTCGAGTAAAAATTTTCCGACTCCCAGGCCCACCTTTTTCCAACATTTGGCTAATTTTTAATTCAAATTCATGTTTGCTGCAAAATTCTTCGTTTTTCTTTTGCTTTGATATCATCCTATCACTATTTTAATTTTATTTCAATATGTTTATTATATAACCACCAAGTTTTTTTTTTTTTTTACAAATCGCCTAGAACACTAGTGATGATAATGGAATTTGACTTGAAAAGGAATTGAAAAGAAGAGTTTGAAGCCTTTACTGTAAACCTGAAGAATCTCGAAATATAAATAAAAAAAAATATATATATAATGCCATGCCTAGTAAAATATATAATATGGTCAGACGGATTTAATAAATTTACCATTCATTAATTACATACCAAAATGAGTGGACAACATAGCATGAAAACATTAGAAGGTTTAAATTTCAAAATAAATTTAAACATTTTAAAACGAAATGGGTTTTATTATAACAAACAAGAAAATCTATGGAAATGTATAAAGTGTCATTTGTCACTTACATTCAATATAAATAGTAATGCAATTGTATATCCAGAACATAATTGTACATTTATTTCACAAATTAAAACACCTATCAGAATGTTTAACAACATTTTTTTTTTGAAGTTTGAAAGAGCACGTCTAGACACATTTAACAATTGGAAATTCCCATGGATTTCCCCTCTAAATTTAGCTAGGGATGGATTTTTTTATCTTAAAAGAAACGATGCATGTGCATGTATTTTCTGCAATACAGTTATCAAGAACTGGCAAATAAACGATATTCCACATAATAAACATAGACAAAGAGTTCCTTATTGTCCATTTATCATGGGAAAACCCGTTGGTAATGTCCCTTTAGAGTTATGTGAAGTTATTCTGCAATCAAATTTAGTCCTCTCATTGTCACCTCATTGTCCCAGTGTCGATCGAACATATGAAGATTGTAAAAATCGCCTGGAAAGTTTTAGCACATGGCCACTTACATTACCAAACTCAGAAGATCTAAGTTCAGCTGGATTCTTTTATACGGGTCTTAGTGATCATGTGAAATGTGCTTTTTGTAATCTTGGGCTATGGAATTTTGACATTTCTGACAAGCCTCTACTTCTTCATATTCAATGGAATCCGGAATGTAGCTTTCTGAAAAGTTTCATTGATTTATCCTCGAACAAAATTGAGATTACAATACGAAAATTTCGAGAGGTATCTGTAAATGATAAAAAAAATCTAATTCAATCTTTAATTGAAGGAATGGATACCATATGCCAAACCATTTACCATGATAATATACCTCGAGATATTATACATAGTATTGTAAAAGAAACTATAGAAAAAAAAGAATTTGCAGTATTGTTTTCATATATTTTATTTCGGTATAAATGTCAGGAAAAACAATTTGGGAAAATTTTGGTAAAAAATTTTCCTCAAATAATAAAAGATATGGAAACTACCACAACCCAAACAACACCCCCACCATCACCCTACCCAAACCCCACCAACACAACAACCCCCACAACAACCCAAACAATAACCCAAACCCCACCAACACAACAACCCAAACAATAACCCGAACCCCACCAACACAACAACCCCCACAACAACCCAAACAATAACCCAAACCCCACCAACACAACAACCCCCACAACAACCCAAACAATAACCCAAACACTGCCACCACCACCACCACCACCACCACCACCCTCCCAAAACCTAACCAACACAACAACCCAAACAATAACCCAAACACTGCCACCACCACCACCACCACCACCACCCTCCCAAAACCTAACCAACACAACAACCCAAACACTGCCACCACCACCACCACCACCACCACCACCACCACCACCCTTCCAAAACCCAACCAACACAACAACCCAAACACCGCCACCGCCGCTACCACCACCACCACCACCACCACCTCACCACAACCCCAACAACCTTACCACACCACCACCACCACTCCCTACTACACATTAATGAATATAATCCATGTTCCGTTAGAATACAAAAAATATATAAATTATTATATAAACACCATTCATTTTTATATACAAAATAGTCAGTATGTCATCTCAGTATTGTAAAGAAACTGATTTTTATTACAAAAATGCACATCGTCCTCCCACTATAAATATGCCATTAATACAATTAAAACCAAACCAATTAAATTATGATAATAAAACTAAAAAATCTTTAGGGCTTTTATATGTAGATGCCAGTCAATGTTTTAGTACAGACGAAAAAGTTATATTAAAAAAATGTAAAATCCTAATGTTACATTCTCCATCATACTTTTATATTTCGTATCTTAATAATAAAAGTTATCGACATAAATGGAATGATAAAACGAAAAATGTTATTATTTTTGAAAATTCGTCCCCCATGAGTCAAGCCGAATATGTTAATTTATATCAACATATGTTTGGTAATGGAAATACAATAGAGGGAGAGTATACACTTCCTCGTGGTCAACCTGAAAAAATTGATCAAAAGATTCCGATAATTACCCAAATTAGAGAGTTTATGGAAGAAACACATTGTTTTCATTTAGATTTTATACCAATTATTAAAAGAATTAAATTGGGGATGATTCATAATAACCAATATAATTTACCAATGATATCAGAGGAATGGATAGCACTGAATGGTAAAACCTATCAGTGTGATTATAGTATTTTAATTGAAACTGAAAATGCAAATAATTTAATTCAATTTACGCACTCTCGGTCTCGATGTTTAAATTGGATACTTGGAACTTTAGGATGTATTTTCAACCTAAATGATAAGAAGACCAACAACCGTGCAATTAAGAATTATATGCATCGTTTTCCTTTCAGTCATCGCTTAGATGAAGAAAAAATTGCCTGTTATTTCCCACTTGAAGAAGCCCTAATACATATAAACAGCCATCGACTCAAAACACTAATACCCTTCAATAGTGAAACATTAATTAAAACTATAATTAAAAAAATAAAAGAAAATCGTTAAATAAAATGGTACATCCTCATCTTTCAACAACAACAACAACAACGGCTTCAGGCGAGAATCATCAACAACTTCCTCAGTTACTACCTCAACCTCATGTTATGGATTTGAGAATAGCTAATAGAGTACATGAAGAATCTTATTGGAATCCAATACCAACCACATTAACAACTCCCACAATTAATGAGACACATGATAATAAGGAAATATCACAGGAAAAAATGAATGTCGTTAAGAAAAAAACAAATTGGTCCCTTTCTATTATGTATCTGTCTTTTTTGGTTGGTTTATTAGCCACCTTTTATCTTTTGGGAACAAATATTTCCAAATCATTAATGTCATTAGTAATTGCTATTATGGCTCTTTTATTAATTACATTTATCTTAACTTACCATCAATATCAATATAAATCAATTGTTTCTTATGCCCAAAAAATCGTTCCTCCAGCTAAACAGCTTATACATCTATTAAATTATTAAATTATAATTAAATTTCATAGTCATTTTATTATTTTTCTCCTATATAAAAAAGAACAAAAAAAGATATGTTCGGTAATAAAATATTCACATATTTTATACTTATTATATTAATTATCTTATGTTTGTTTATTACAATAACATCTTTTATGAATGTATATGATAAAATACCATTTATGGATTCAGTTAAATCTGATGATCACATGAAATATGTTATGGGGTCACATCATGCCATTGCTGGGCTAATTGCAGTAATTCTCGGGATTTTTACAACGATTAATACATATAAAATTATAAACCATGAAGAAAGAGACCAAATGAATTTTGAAGCACAGTAAATTTAATAAAGTATTCGAAAAAAATTTGTTATAATGTATGACATTTACCAAGTCATAGAAACAGGTGCTTGCTTTATTTTTTTAATACAAGTGTAATCAATACTGATCATAAAATTACCTAAATTTTTTAATTATAATTATAAAAACCTACAGTGTGTGTGTGTGTGTGTGTGTGTGTGTGTGTGTGTGTGTGTGTGTGTGTGTGTGTGTGTGTGGGTGTGTGTGTGTTGTAAATAGAAATATATTAAATTTGATATATACAAAATTCATATTCTATAATGTTTACAATTTCTAAGATCTAACTGTATATTTATTAATTGAAGGTGGTGGTATGCCTAATATAATAATAATAATAATAATAATAATAATAATAATAATAATAATAATAATAATAATAATAATAATAAAAACTCTGGGAGAATGGTAATTCGAATGTAAGTTACAAGTTACTAAAGAGATATTCATCAAATCCTTATTCTCAATAATGGATCCTAAGTGAGTGGGTAAAACGACACATACAGAGGAAGAAACAAACAACGGGTAGGTCTCCTGAAACCCATTTAAACCTATTACAAAAAACAATAACAACCACCAAAATAAATATATATATATATATATATATATATATATATATGTCGTGCCTGGTTGCCAGAACGTTGTATTTGGCCTACTGTGCAAGACCCGATTTGCCTGATGGGCCGAGTTTTCATGAATTTATATTTTTTTCAATTTTTTTTTCTTGTGAAGAGATGAATCTGTCCATTTCATTATGTATGGGTTGATTATTGGAAATTTGAGTTAAAACTAACATAGATATATGACCGAACCGAACCTAACCTAGCCCCTAACCTAATTAACTTGTGCATGGTGAAATGTACAGATTTATCACTTCATAGAGGAAAATTGGAAAAATATATAGATTCAGGGGAACTTGCCTCGTTGGGCAGGTCGGGCCTAGCATAGTGGTCCAGGTGTGGCTTTCTGGCTGCTACATATGTCTATTATTTTTTTTTATAATATGCTAAACGAAACCTCTCAATGTTCAATAATTCTTAGCCATTTATTAAAAAAATTGTGGGAAGGACTCTCTCGACGCCTCACCCTGCCACAGTGGGTCGTCTCTCCGTTCTGTCTCTGTGTCGGATCAGGGACGGATCCTAGCCCGCCTTTTGAGTTCGAATCTCCGTTTTCGGCGACCCACCTTAACACCCCCCCCCTCCCCTCACCCATCCAGAGCAAAATCCCACCCCTTACCCCCCAAAGTCCTCGTCTCTGCGTTAGTAGCTGGAGTGCTGGTGGAGGTGGTGACAGTGGCACCGCTGTCGTCAGCAGCTGGAGTGCTGGTGGAGGTGGAGGTGGTGACAGTGGCACCGCTGTCGTCAGCAGCTGGAGTGCTGGTGGAGGTGGAGGTGGTGACAGTGGCACCGCTGTCGTCAGCAGCTGAAGTGCTGGTGGAGGTGGAGGTGGTGACAGTGGCACCGCTGTCGTCAGCAGCTGGAGTGATGGTGGAGGTGGTGACAGTGGCACGTGCTGTTGGGAGGGTGGCACTGACATCTTCTGATTGTGGAGAGATGGTGTCGCTGTTTGTGGATTGGATTCTCATCCACATTAAAAATAAAATAATTAGTAAACATATACCAACAACAAATATATAAATGTTCATTTTTTTTTATAATAACCAAAACAAAAAAAATATTAGAGGGTAATTCATAAAAAATAAAAAACAACAACTAAGTATTTTGGGTAATTGTCAATAAACAAACAATATATTAAATTATTAATATAATTGAAAAGTTTTAATTATAATATAAATTACCATATACATCCTTGTGTTTTAGGTGGGGTATACAAATTTACATACTGATTAAATGACATTGAATCGCACAAATCTTGTGGTATATGATGTACATCATTAGGAGGTTCTATTTGGAAGTTGGGGATGGATGTATCTGCTTTTATAGTTTTATCAACAACTTGAAGATATTCAGAAGGATCTCGTATTTGTACTAAATAATTAGGTTGAAGAGTTGTAATGTTGTTTCCCGGTGTTACTTCAAATTTCCTAAATACCCCAACACTGCGATTCATAATATTTTGCAAATGGGCAATGGTATTTTTTAATACTAACATCTCATTAGAACATAGGCTCTTGAGAGTAACAAAACCGATTTGATCTGAATATACTACATTAGGCGATGCTATTTCAAGAATATTTGTGCCATTTTCGGGATAGTCTGAAAATATATCAATACCATTGGGTTTTTCACCTGCAAGATTATGATTAATATCGAGTATTTTTGAGGGAGACATTCCAATGGCAATATCAAAAATAGAATAATTAACATTATTTATATCAACAGGTTTATTCAGGTCATCATTAAACTCTGAAAAGTAATTTTTCAAATTGTCTATATTTGCTTTTAAATTCTTACGAAACATTTCCGAATCATTAATATGTTTCTCCATAGCAATATCAGCGAGATCAGGAGAAGTGGTAGTATTTAAGTCAGGAAAACTGTCTGGTTTAATAGGATCTCCAGGTTTGAGATTTGTATTAGGTGTCATGGTATGTGCTGTATTTACAAATCGTTTATGAGGTGGATATTTAGTACCATCTTTAAGTCCTCGTTTCAATTTTTCACAGGCTGTAGTTGATTTAGGTTCAGTACTGTCAGTAAAAACGGCCTTCCCTTTATTATTAATGATGAGAATATTATGTGGAGTAGTGATACACTCATTATTGAGTGGAGGGTATTTTTTAAGATCTTCCGGATTATTCGAGAGGGCAACCGCTATGGCTAGAAAATCATGTATTCGATGTGTGGACAAGGGTTCATAACAAGCAAAATTGGTTCGATTCAAATATAATCTACTTCCATCATTATCTGTTATAGTTTTCACTTGTAAACGTCGCTGTGATTGAATTAGTTGAGAATAATATATGTTTAAAACTGAATTTACATCAAAAATTTTTAGTAAAACTAAATTTTCTTCACCTTTAGCTGCTTTAACGAATTTATGAGGTGGAGAAGTTATTAATTTAATCTTGTCAATTGGTATAGGCTCACCTTTGTAATAACCATTATCAAGAGAAGCAGGGAGAGCGTTCATAAACTTTTCATAACATTCCAATTGGTCTTTAATGTTATTATTATTGCAAGGAACAGTTTCCTCTGTATCAACCCAAATTACTTTAACCCCCTGATCTATGAGATTTGATGGCATAGCTAACATCTGTAAAAAGATTTTTGAATCAGGGATTAGAATATTACCTGGATGAAAAGATATATTCATAGCATTTTGCATGTTAGGATAGACTTTTTGATTAACATTATAACTTGTTAAGACATGAGCCATTGGTCCTAAATTATAAGTTTTATGAGGTCCAGTTTTGTTGGAACAAAATGAGTCTTTAAAATCTTTCACCACGTCTGTTGATAACAAACCCATTTTTAGATATAAACAGGGTGGACATATAGCAGACAAACTTTTATAAATATTATGCACTGGTTTTTCCCGTGCTTTTCTATACAAATCTTCAATTTGTTGTAAATGATAATCTTTTTCTTCATATTTTAGGTCAGGAAATAGAGCGTGAATACAAACACATTTAGAAGAATTACCAATCATATTTAACTGTTGACCCAAAGCTTTTATGAAAGAAGCACGTTGGTTAGGGTCACTGATATATCTAGTCATATCTTGAATTTTGGAAAGAACTTCAGATATTTCTGGATTAACTTTTGGATTGGCCATTATTGATGTTATAGATGAATTCGGAGTTAGACCAACTACTGATTGTTGTGTTATGGTGTTTGTTTGTTGGTTTTGTGCTGGTTGGTTTGGTGGTGGGTTTGGTGATTGTACAGGATTGGTTGTATTTGGAATCCCTACAGGACTATTCATATTTTCATATATTTTTTATTATAAATTAAAATAAAAAGGTAAATAAATGTCTTCATCTTTACCTCAATCACCGACATCATCACTTTCAATAAAAAATCCGATAGTTAATTCTGATGTCATTAATATCATTTCTAAAATTAATGATGATTCACCCCAACATAATTTAATTAGAACGATGATTAGAGAACAAATAAATATGATAGGTACTCAATGTATTTGTAAACATGCAATTTTACCTAATGTAAAAACAGAAGATAAAGATTATTATTTACTTCAACTTGAACAACTCTATATGAAAGCCCAAGAAAAATTATCCAAATCCAATACCTATATAAGTTTATCTGCCATATGCCAACCATGTTTGTATGTGAAAATGGGTTTAATCTTTCGGGAAACTTTAAATGATTTTCATTATAATGAAATGTGTCATAATAACATTGGAATACACACCTATAATTTAGGATATTTCTGGCATGCTCTATCTAGTTTCGGTATTAATTACAAAATTTATCCCCAAATTAAACAAACACAGAACATATCTTTCTTCCCTGGTAATGTTATCTTACCCAATCCCAACATTTTGTTACAAATTTTAGCTATGCCATCAAATCTCATAGATCAAAATATTAAAATTGTTTGGGTTAACACTAAAGAAATAATAGACGAAATAAATGAAATAAATGTTGACGATTTAACTAAAATTTATACAAAATTTGTAGAAAGTCTCCCATATCCTTTGGAAAACGGTTACTATAAACGTCCATTAAAAAACGAACAATGGAATGACGATGAAAAGGGAATAAGCGCTCCTCCTTCTTCACGATTTATTAAAGTTATAAAAAAGGATGATTTTAATTCAGTGGATTTAAAAATCTTTGATATTAACAATATAATGAGTATTTATTATGCTCAGTTAATTAAATCTCAGCAACGGCTCTTACAAATAAGAAATAATCGATTGTCATACTGTGAACCATTATCGACACATAGGACTCATGATTATATAGCTATAGCAATTGCTCTTTCTGACTCCCTCGATGATCTTAAAGAATTACCGCCTCTCAATGGTCGATGTATCTTCACGATGCATAACATTCTTATTGTTAACAGACAAGGAAGAGCTATTTTTACTACAACTACTACCAAAAATCAATCCACTGAATGTATACAATTAAAACGAGCTCTTAAACCTAAAATATCCACCCAAACCAATACCAGTTCACCCAATGTATTACAACAGCTCAAAAATCCTGTTAGACCTATAGATATTCATCCCCCTTCTTTTATACATGAGACAAAATTTTCTTATCTGTCTCATATTGCAACTGAGAAACCTATGGTTAAAACGTATCAAAGTCATTTAACTTCAAATACTGATAATTTAAAACGGTATTTCAATACATTTAATGATGATCTAAATGTGGATGTGGTAAATAACATTAATGATGTTTCCATTCTCGATATTGCAATGGGAATGTACCCTAGTAAAATATTAGATATTAACTTGAAACCGGAAAAAAATTCAAATATTGATATTTCCACTGACGAATCCAATGGAGAATGTATGATTAGGATATTAGAAACAACCCCTCCTAATACTGCTTATTCATCTCATATAGGATTCATTTCCCTTACAAATATATGCAGTAATGAAAAATTAGTTTTAAAGAATATGGCAACATTTTTACCAAATATATTAGCTCGAGATACTGGCACAAACTTCATTTCTAAAAATTCTCTAGGGAATATTACCCATAATATAAATTTTTTGGCTGAAATGAAAGATCACAACGAGTTTATTGAGTCCATAAAACAACCAAATTAACAAAGTAAAATAAAATAAAAAAAATGACTTCAAAATCAACCTTGGATATTATTAATCTTAATGATGCCCTTAAAAATAAAAAATATAAAAAAGCTTTTCAAATTTATTTAGACTTTGAAAAATCTATTCTAAAAACACTCTTTGTAAATGAAATTAAAATTTTACCCGAAAATGAAAATAGTCCAGAGAGACTAAACCCATTTCCTTTGATAATATGTTCAACGCTGTTCAAATTAGCATTACAAGAAGATAAGAAAAATGATATGAAAGAATTTAAACCGAAAGAAAATCTTCAAAAATTAAATGAATTCTTTAAAAATACCGATAATATTGACCAAATAGTAGGTTCATCCCTCATTAACGATCTACTAACCAACCTTATACATTGTGCAATCAATGAACTTGAAAACGAAAATATGGATGAACCCAATCTCATGGACAGAATTTTTGGTGTATATAAATTATTTGAACAGTTTCTATTTGCCCTTGAACGTAGTCATCTTTATACACCATTTTCAATCAACACTCAATTGATTTACCTTTGTTTTCTGTTATGCAAACGCATGAATGAACTCATAAAAAGTTGTGTAAATATGAATACAATCTCTAATTCAAAAATAAATGAAATTCAAAACACATTTCAAAATAATGTAAACCAATTGGAAAACAATAATAAATTTTGTATACAACAGTTACATGAACATTATCAATGGCAACTAAAAAACTCTCAAGAAATTTATAAAAGCAACATTGAAGAAATTTACAGAAAAACAGAGGAAAGTAAAAATGAATTATGGAAAAGGGTTAACCTTTCAACTATTGACACTATACATGAACAAGAATTAATGTTAAATAACCAACTTGAATTAATAGAAAAAATCATATCCGAAATAAAAACGTATGGAATGAATGATGATGATGATGATGAATTAACACAAGATGACTAACGATCATTGAGTCATAGGGTTACAAACCAATCGCTCTTTGACCATTCCAATGTCAGCTGAACACCATATTGTTGCTTCTCCAGCCGGGATTCTGCCTTAGAAGCTTTCAGGCATAATCCCACGAGTACTTACTTAATCAAACTTATAGAAATATAAAATAGATATTAATAGTACTACCATCATTAAGTTGAAATTTGTATCCATATAAGGGGACGGCATTGTCTACTTCTGATCATATTACTATTTTCTACCTTGTTTCTATTTATCAATGATAACTGATCGTTTTCAAGCATAATAATATAGTAGTCACTGTTTATACTTCTTTTGTTTTGTATAGTCGGAGTTGCTACTATCCCAAAGATTTCTCTTTCACAGAAACATATTAAGGATAAGAGAGCTGTGTCCCCATATGATGGGTACTGGTCTAATTTTCCTGGTGTGGATGAATCTGTTCCATTATTATGATTATAATTATTATTGGTTTTGCCGTTTAAGCCTTTAGAACGAATAAACATATCAATATCATTTATTTGATGAGGGGGTATATTGAAAGCCCCAAATTCTTTCACCACGTCATATATGGTATAAGGTTTGATAGATATGAGTCGACTGTATTGCTGTTTGACTATTCCATCATCATAATTTGTCTTATAACTCTTTCTTTTCCTTCCCAAAGCATTATAAACAGCCCAGTTATCTATCAGTATGGCTCTCATATCTGAATATTTAGGGTATTTATTGACAATATATTTATATGACTTACTAACACCATATTTATTTTTAGATAAAACACAGTCATAATACGTTAAAATATGTGTAAAATATTGACACATGTTCAATAAAGTTAAAACATTTTGAATATATGATCGTTTTCCTGCTGTCCATAAAATAAGAATATTGTGTTTGTTGGTGGCTTTCATATAATCTAACATCTCATATAAAAATGGCCGTGTATATACTGAGGGAAAACTATCTGACAAATTCAGTTGTAAATGTTGTTGTTCATCATATATGGCTAATGTATTATCGAAATCAAAAACAAGAAGAGCTGGTGCTCTTTTTTCCTCGTTAAGATATCGTACATATTTATAAAAAAACATATCTTGAGTAAAATCTTCAGTATCTAACATTTGTTTACTGTTAAAATAATTATTAATATTATCATCATTATTATTATTATTACTATTGTCATCATTGTTTATTGGTGACAATATATCAGTAGTAATTGTAGATGTTGCAGTGGATGTAGTTGTTGTTGTTGTTGTTGTTATTGTTGACGTAGTGTCACTAGTTGTAATAATTACATTAGTATCACTAGTTATATCAGAAGGAAAATATGATAAAAGTGGCTTTGTAGTCATATTCCACGACATTGTTTTCTTATTTTTTAAAAATTAATTAAATTGTTATTAAATTGTTTTTTTATTGGTCTTTGAAGGTAACAATTGGTAACATGGGATGCCCGAATAATGTGGAAGGAACATGTTTTATTACTTCTTCAATGAAATGTTTGTTAGAGTGTCGCATTTTCTCAGTGGGAAGTATATTTTTATCAAGTAAACATTTTAAATGAATCATGGCATGAACAATAATAACACAGACGTTAAGAGCTGACATTCCCATTCCATTTAGACTAGTGTTGAACATTTCTCCATTAGACATATTTACAAATGTATTATATAAAATACGATGGGAACCTAACACCTTATATCGTTTATCAGCTCCAGGCATAACCAAACTATAAGCATCTAGGCCACTTACAAGAGACCGATCATTATCCTTGTTTATATAATTTTTATCATCATCTGTTTTTGTTTTATATATGTTTATTAATTCATTTATTGAATAAAAAATATAAACATTATTAGTAGTATTGTCCAAATAAAGATTAATATACTCACAATCTTGAGGATAGAGGAGTTTACCATTTTGATCTCTATCACCTTCTAACGCCAAATTCAAAATTTCCTTATTTACTTCTAATACATTTTCCTTATAGTCGATAAAATGATAATTTAGTGGGGGTGATCTTAAATTTTTTTGAATTTCAAACCAACCCTCAAACAAATATTGATCAGCAGCTCCAAACAAATTTTCAATTGTTCTAGACATAAGTTGCTGAGCCACATGTCCCATAAATCTAATCCAGTTATGATAAACTTTATTTATAATAAATTGAGCACTTTCATGTGTATAAATTAAAGCTGTTATTGGTTCAGCTTTAATGATGTTACTCTTACCTAAACACTCCTCAATATACTGTAAACGTCTTTCAACTCTAGCTATTCGCGTTCTTTCCTCTAAATCATAATCATCAATATAAACATCCCTATTAA
Organism: Procambarus clarkii; assembly: GCF_040958095.1. Lineage (NCBI taxonomy): Eukaryota > Metazoa > Arthropoda > Malacostraca > Decapoda > Cambaridae > Procambarus > Procambarus clarkii. The sequence continues at coordinate 22,440 of NW_027190403.1, read as the reverse complement.
AGTGATTTTTCTCGTTTTTAATGTGACCATCTCGGTTTACACGATATGCGTCACTAGAGGGTAAGAGTCCACCTGCTGTTTTGACAAATGGTATGCGGTATCGACGTTGTTGTTGTTGTTGTTGTTGTTGAGATTTTCTTCGATTTTGTTCACTTTTTCTTTCACTAGTTGTTCTTGGTGTTGGTGTTGGTGTTGGTTTAGATTCTGTTGCTGTTGTTGTAGCTGTTTTGTTTTTTCTAATTTTATTATTAGATTCTTCATTTTCACTGGGACTGTAAATTCCTCCTTTTGATGGGAAATATGCCATTGAGACAAAATTTTCAATTTTTTCTTTTTCCTCTTTCTCTTTTTTTTAAAGAGGTTATTATTATTATTATTATTATTATTATTATTATTATTATTATTATTATTCATTTTTAACTATAAAGAAAACCTTAAGAGTGAAAATAATATCTAGGAATAAATTAAAATTCAAAAGGAGTCATATCATGTGATTATATTATTTTTAAAATTATTTCAGAACTACAACAGAAAGGTGTTCACCTGCTGAAACCTCATGCGTGTACTGAGGTAAGTACAATTCAACCCTTCCTCTTTCTCCTAGCATCAGGTCAGCACAGGTGGTGGTGTAAGAGCAGTATGATTGAAGTTGGTCTTTGGAGCGCCGCTACTCTGTGATAACTCAAGGAGGTGACAGTCTTTACTGAGCCTCCATTCTCCACCTCGAGAGTGCTGGTCTTTGCCTCGGGAGTGCTGGTCTTTGCCTCGGGAGTGCTGGTCTTTACTGCGCCTCCATTCTCCGCCTCGGGAGTGCTGGTCTTTGCCTCGGGAGTGCTGGTCTTTACTGCGCCTCCATTCTCCGCCTCGGGAGTGCTGGTCTTTACTGCGCCTCCATTCTCCGCCTCGGGAGTGCTGGTCTTTGCTGCGTCTGCTGCGCTGTCGCTCTATGCCTCGGGAGTGTTGGTCTTTACTGCGCCTGCTGCGCTGTCGCTCTGTGCCTCGGGAGTGTTGGTCTTTGCTGCGCCTGCTGCGCTGTCGCTCTGTGCCTCGGGAGTGTTGTCGCTCTGTGCCTCGGGAGTGTTGATCTTTGCTGCGCCTGCTGCGCTGTCGCTCTGTGCCTCGGGAGTGTTGGTCTTTGCTGCGCCTGCTGCGCTGTCGCTCTGTGCCTCGGGAAAGTTGTCGCTTTGTGCCTCGGGAGTGTTGGTCTTTGCTGCGCTGTCGCTCTGTGCCTCGAGAGTGTTGGTCTTTGCTACGCCGATGTTCTGTGCCTCGGGAGTGCTGGTCTTTGCTGCGCCTACTGCACCTGCACCGGCGCTCTGTGCCTCGGGAGTGTTGGTCCTTGCTGTCCCCCTCGAATTGTAATCTCATATCAAATCGTACCACATTTACCTTATAAGATGACAAAAAAAATAAAAAATCACAATCTTATGACAAATCACAATCTTTTATGAAAATTTGTAATGAGTAGTCTCAGATGATGATATAGTTTTTTTTTTTTTTTTTTTTTTTTTTTTTTTTTTTTTTTTACCTCATCCATGACTAGAGGTTCCTGTTCCCCCATTTGTAGAAAAGTTTCTATTCCAGCACTGAAACTCTGAGTGTCCATAAAGATTAATGATATCTGTTGAAATGAAAAACTATATGTTTTAATAATACTTTTTACACTTTTACAATATATAGTATATATATACGAACTCCAAGCGAGGTCTCTTCCCTTCACAGTGGAGAACTAATATAAGGAATATAAGGTTGAGGGTTGTCTTATATATCATACATGGCCATGTAGCCAATAATTTTCAATTTTATAATTTTCTTCTATCTGACTTTGGGGAAGTTCAAGTTATTGTGGATGAGGAAAAAGAGAGAATGAGAGAGAGAGAGAGAGAGAGATAGAGAGAAAGAGAGAAAGAGAGAGAGAGAGAGAGAGAGAGAGAGAGAGAGAGAGAGAGAGAGAGAGAGAGAGAGAGAGAGAGAGAGAGAGAGAGAGAGAGAGAGAGAGAGAGAGAGAAGAGAGAGAGAGAGAGAGAGAGAGAGAGGCTTTATACACCTGCAGGGACAATGATATCTAAACCAGCAACGTATCACCTTCTTCTGCTGGAAATTCTTCACATATTTTTATCCATCCACCAGCCGTCGTAACAAATGGTACCAATATTAAACTGGCATATTTGCTCATAAATGTTACTATTTTTTCGCTCAAGTCCTCCATATTTTTCTCTTTGCAATACAAAGCCATCTGTCCACCAAAAGCATATAGTGCAATTATCCTGCCCCAAGTAATAGCCATCTTTTCACCTTCAAATAGTTCATTGAAAACTTCAACAAATGTCACATATCCAGTGTCATGAGTAATGTCCAATTTTTTAAATATTCCCTTAAATTGTTTTTCGTGACTGTGCACCATCGTCTTGATACATCTGAGGAGTGTTTCTTCAACTTT
>NW_027190403.1:0-15000 GCF_040958095.1 Procambarus clarkii | reverse complement strand
TTAGGGAGACCATGATAGAGTTGTTCTTCTGATGTAAAGGTGGTTGGTGGCACACTGGGGAGTGGATCTCGACGATTCACGTTGTTCTTAATTGGAGCCATTGAAAACAATAAAGCAGAAGAATCCCACAGGCTGGAGAATCATGCATGTGTATACAACTGGCATTGAGACATCTTGTAGTTTTTAGGTTGTGCAGTGTGCTCACAGAGTAAATCCGAACCCTAAAACAAAGAAAAAAAAGTGTCACTTTTTATTTTATTCGTTTAACATAAAGATAAAATAATAGTATATTATGCTTGTTTAACTTTTTTTTTTAAATATATAAACGATGTTTTTTTCATATGAATTAAGCCTAAACTTAAAAAATAAAGTATCTGAAATTAATAAATTTAAACAAATATATTTAGGTCTAGATAATAATAAAAAAGTTCAAGGGTTAGTTGTAAAAACCATGGAATATGGTTTTTTAACTAATTTAATGAAACATGAAAATATTGGGATTTGGCCACACAACCAGAAGAAAACTCTAATCACTAATTGGAAAGTTAGAGAGGTTAGAAACTTACTAAGAGCAAAAGAATATTTAAATTTCATTAGAGGTCATAAAAAGATTAAGGAAGAGATAGTAGGAGATAAGGATATGTACACTTTATTAGGTTTAATTGATCTTGAAACTTGTGTTTTAAATTTACACAAAATATTAATGAGAGGATTGTTATCACCAGAAAAATGTGGTTATGTAAGTACCAATATACGCTGTACAAAGATTAGTAATAACACAAGTGTCAAGGGTTTGTATGTATATCCACATATCCATTCAATTCAGGATGGAGAAAATCGTATTTTGGCTATTTTGGACAATTACAATTCTACATTGACCCAAAAAATATTCACATTTTTAGGGCCAGAGGAAGAATTTGAATGGATTTTTAAATTAATTTCATGGTTTATCCTAGAAATGCTTACTCTCCATCCTTTTTCAGATGGAAATGGTCGTTTAACACGTCTTTTAGTCAATTATATATTGTCAACATTAATGCCATTTCCAACATCTATCATTGGGAATTTAGAATGGGCTATTATCCATGATCGAAAACTAAATACAAAAAAACAACGCCCACCTCTTAACATACTCAAATTAGTAATTGAAAGTGTCTTGTTCAATTGGCAAATGTATTTTTATCTGTTATCTGTGGTCAGAAAAAAATAATGAAACTTTATATTGTATTCATATGTTTAATTCTTTCTTCAATAATATTAAATTACATTTATAAGAAAAATATGAGTAATAATCCAAAGATAGACTCGAATTTAATATTAATGTCACACCCTCCATATGAAAAGATTACAAGAAAGATGGATTGTACTATTAACAATATAGCATGCCAGAAAAATGAAGACTGTCAAACATTTTGCTCTTCTTCTTTAGGAGTTACTTGCATTAATAGTGTTTGTAATTATGACACTGATCATAAATGTTTAAATGGAGGATTTCCTATTAATTATGTTGGGGAAACTAATTTAATAACCACCATATGTGCTTGTATGGATAATGGACACTATATCGGTGAGCAATGTCAATACCAAAATTCCTTTCGACCAACGTCTCACAAAAGCTTCCCTATTAGCTAAAGACAGATGTATATTATTTTAAATAAAAAAAAAAAAAAAAGATTTTCCCATCTATAAGTATACTACAATTTCACTATGTTGCTCTTTAAAATGAATGATCGATATTATACTAATCCACTTATTCAAAATTATGATCCGTTAAAACGAACTTATCAAGACTCACATATCAATCCCAATACTGGGACTTTTAATAAAATAACTCGTGATCTTCAAACTATAAGTTGTACTTCATCAAGAAAAAATAAGACGAGTTTATATGGTTTTGGATCACTAACAGATATGTGTGGGAAAAGAGAAATTGATTTGATTTTATTAACAAATGGAACAGTTCATCATTTATATCGTAGATTTTGGGAGACAAACACTATAAGTGGTTCCCATGTCATACGTCTACCTAGTTTAGATTATATACATTTTATCTTGGATGTTGATTTAAAAAAAATGTGTACTCTTGAATCATTTCGTTTATCGACAGCTGAGTACCTAGAATATCTAACACTTAAACAATCAGGGTCATCCTTACAATTAACAACATCCATTGTTAATGGACAGATCTATTATAATACAAATTATGTCATATATGAACTTGTTTCTCATATTGTTTATTATTTAGGTCTAGACTGGCTACCAATTTATATTTTAGGTAAATCACAAACGTTTACTCAAGGATTTCATCTTGAAATACCCCACCTAACTCTTTCCTATTATGATTTTGCCCTAATGTCCAATTCATGTAAAGAACTCTTACCTACCCTCGTAGATATTACTACCAATTATAGTATTTTTGGCTCTCAAAAAATTCAACTGCAAACACCTTTAAACGAAATGGACTGCACCTATTTACCATATGCTGTTTTCCACAAAAATAATATTTACGATATGTCAAACTCACCACCCTCATATATTTTATCAAGTATGGGTGAAGTTTTTGACTTATTTAATATCTGTAAATATCATGAACCTTCATCCATTAGAGGATTCCCAACTATTATCGGATTGGATGATGATACATATGCTCTGGATGTTTTTCAGAAAAATGTTCAAACATTTATGCAAAACAAAGAAAATATTGATGACGCCGAAAATTATGTTACTATATATGAAAATTATGATAATTCTAGGGAGAGAGATGAAGAAAAAATACCAGATATAACAGAAGAAGATTTTTTCATGTTTTCCAATGTTAACAATATTATCAATAAAATTATAGTGGGTTTATTTTTTGTTACACTTAGTAAGGAATATAAACTTTCTATATATAAATCTCTTCATTTTCAAGAGGAACAAGAAGAAGAGAATAACCAACTCTTAATTATACTTGAAAAATATCCAAATAGTTTTATACATATTAACGAAATTCCGCATTACCTGATTCTTCTTACAAATGACAATGACGCTGAGGCAAACTTTGACTACGATAAAATACAAATGACAGCAAATCGTATTGAAAAAGTGTTTACAGTTCAACCTTTAAGGCAAACATCTATTCGCGGAACAGTTGCCAGTAGCAATATCAGTCGAGATACCAATTCTTTCTTGAAACGAATTCAGCCATTTACCATTGAACATATAACCCGTTTATGTTTGCAGAGTAAACAACATCTTCACACTGTCTTGTATCTTTTAGCATTGTTATATGTTAAAAAGATCCGTCAAAAGTCCCTGGGAATGACATTTCCTGACTACAATTATTTTATAGCCAAAATAATTAGAGATTTAAATTTTAATCACTTAGATACTAGACCACTTTATGAAATCATCTATCTTCTTAACCGATATCAGGAACACCAGCAAGTAAAAGAAGAATTAGAAGATTGGATAATTTTGTGTCTTCTAAATCTTCTAATTGTTAGTGATGTGGTATCAATGAAAGAAGCTTTTGATCTAGTAGAAAAAATTGATTCTCAAAGATTGGATTTTGTCATGAATATAAATGTGGAAGAGTTTGACAGTGACACTTATCGGGTAGTACCATCAGCTAATAGTAATTCACGTCCTACTAAAATTCCTCGGATTATAATAGCTTTTTCTTTCCTACAGAATTTTGGTATAACGGAATATAACAATTTTTTAGCTATATATAAACCTATTATATGTGATAAGAATTCGCGCCAGATTAATGTTTGGGATAATACTACTAAGAAGTGGTCTGTAGCTAATAATCACATAAATTCTTCTTTACTAGCACCAGACCTAGCTTACATTGCACGTCAAATTATTTTAATTGATAGCATACTACAACAACAACAACAACAACCACCACAATTACTGGAAAATGAAATGTTTCTTTCACTTACCTTACCACCAACACCACTACAATCCAACAGCAACTTATTACCACCTCCTCCTCCGTTATCACCTTCTCCATCAATAACCTCATCAATTTCTTCATCGAATTCAAACTCAAACCTTCCTTCTCCTTCAGCCAAAGGTAGAGTCAAAAAAAAAACTACTGATTCTACAAATAATAATAATAATAATAATAATAATAATAATAATAATAATTACAAGAAACGAAGTCTTATTCAGAATAGTCTTCTAAATTCTATAAAGAGTTTTTATGCCAACATGAAAATCTTGGATATACCTCGATATTTTATTGCTTCTTCTCAATGTTATATCATCAGCGGCAGTAGCAGTAGTGAGATGAACCAAATTTTTTATATCCTACCACTTCCCCTGTACAAATCATCAAATAATACAAATTCTGATACAAGACCAACTATTTATGATTGGAGTGAAGTATTGAAACTATTAGATCACATACCAAAATGTACCTTTTTTATGCAGCAATGTAATCCAATATTAAAAGATATTCTACATTACGAAAGCGAAAAAAAGAAATATTATAAGAAGTTGACAGTTGAAGAGAAACATAAAATTCTCTTACTTAGTCGTGAACAATATCATATAAACTTTATAGATCGATTTTGGAATGATGGTATGAATAGATTAGCTCAACTTGTCAAATATTATGTGCTAAAACAAATGGTTACTTCTTTAGAATCACTAAACAGAGTTTCAGAAAATATTAATATAGAAAATAAATATCAAGATCTTCTTAATAGACTCATTGAAGAATGCCGTCATGGAATAAAAAATCGTAAAATTCCAATCAAAGAAAGTATTTACCATCTAGATGCTATTTTAAAAGAAAATCTAAAGGTAAATGGACGGTTTATACGAAAAGATGATGTTGGTGAACCAGTGAAACCTAATTGTAATTGTCAATTAGTTGATATTTTGTTAACACTAGCACAGATCTTTTGCTATGATGCAACTACTATGATTTATTTTTTTTCACTAATAGTAAAAGCATGCCATCGACAAAATGACAAGAAGATAACTTTGGGTATTGGAGATTCAAATTCAGGAAAAACTGCTTTATTAAATACTCTTACTCTAACTCTTGGTGATTTGACAGGTATTCTCTCAGTACATACAGCTCATAAGGGTCTCCAAGAACGGACCCATGATTTAGGAAGAGGTGGAAAAATGGTTAGAATGTGGTACATGGATGAACTGAGTACGACTAAAACCCTTAATTCTCTGTTTTTAAAGCAATTGAGCGGTCATGCCCCAATGTGGATTCGTCAAAACTATATGGATGGGGATACATATAATTTAGCAACACCTATTTTTTTGTTTGGCAACAATTGCCCAACTTTCAGCGAATATGACTCAGCCTTGATGCAACGACTTCGTTTCATTTCATTCCGTGCGCGGTTTGATTCTGAAGTGCCTACGTCATTTCAATATTCAATTTTTCCCCAATTTCATCTCATGACTGATGATCGAAAGAAAAAGCGTCTGACTGAAGGAATGATGGCACTCTTTATTCATGCTAACTGTCATGATAAACTCAATTCACCCTGGTTTGTATCAATGAACCAGACTGTTAACTTTCTCACACTCCCAATTAACATTATGGAGGCAACTGAGTTATATTCACCAGAACGTGGAATTGTAGCCCAAATAATGGAAGAGTGCCATCTGGTAGAGAAACCATATAGTGGGTTCATTACCCTACATCGTCTATCAGTTCTTTTGCGTAGTTTCCCCAAGGCCCTTAAAAATATTTCATTGGCAGATGCTCATCTTTTTTTTGAAAACGTATACCAGGTATCATGGCTACCAATAAACAGCAATCGTTTGGCAAATATTCCACAATCCCATTTACCAATTAATGAACCAACTATTAGTATCATAGAGGGAATTTGTGAACAAAATTGTGAAATAAATGATAGAAATCTTGCTAGATTAACTCAAAATTAAATTAAACAGGTATTAAAAAAAAAAAAACAGGATATATACTCTATATTTATATGTGTGTGTGAAATGAAAATATACTGAAAAACATATAATGTTTTCTTCACCTGGAAATAATAAATCGTCCCCTAAACCACAAATTGAAATAGAATCTCCAAAAAATGGAGAAAACAATAATAACAAACATAACAAATTAGAAAACCTTTTCAATGATTTTAAAAAACAAATAAAAACAGAAGATTTAATTTTTTTTAATTTGGATGATTCGACTTTATTAAATTTAGAAAGTGTATGTAAAATTATTAAAAAATAATTTTTTTTTATAAAATATATAAAAATAAATAGTATAAAATAAATGTCCAGTTCAACTAGGAGTCAATTAATTGTTTTTAATTTCCAAAATCGTAATGGAAAAGAAAAATATTTCCAAATAAGAATTTCAAAAACATATTCAACTGGAAATTTTAATAAAAAGTTTTTCCCACTGTTAACAGTAAAACAAGAAATACCACTAAGATTGTTAATTCATTACTATATTTCACTTAATATATTTACAGGAGAGGGATTAGGATCAGTAAAAAAAGGGGGAATTAATTATGGATTAATTAGGAGATTCAAAAGAGCCAAAGTAAGAGAAGATAGAAACAGTCCAACAGAAGATGATGAAATTCATAGAAATGTCATACAAGATAATATTGAATATGAAGTAGACGAGATCAGTGATCCTGGTCCATCTAATGGAAATAAATCTTCTTATGGTCTACTCCAGAAGGGTGGAATAAATGCCCCCTCTCATAGAAATCTCAATTCTTCTTCTCGTCCAAGGGGTATTCAAAACAATGGTACTTATATTTTCCCTCAATCGGAATCCAATAAAAATAACTTTATAGTTAGAAAAATATATCAAATCGCTGGATTGGGCTTTCCAGGATTCAAACTGAAATTTAATACTCGTTTCTTTGACATGAAAACTTTAAAACAATATTTGTCTAAATACATTGAACAAATACCTAAAAATGAAGGTTTTTCGTTAGAATATAAATACATAATATTATATATTAGAATGTTAACAAATTTATGGACATTTTTAATGGTAAAACAAGACCGGAAGGATCAAAAGTTAATTTATAAATATCTTATTAATGAAATTGGTAAGTTAAGAAAACATATTCAATTTAACAATAAAAAGTATATAGATAATAATAGCTTATACATGGTAAATTTTATTGAAAAAGCAAACATGTATAGTAGTGAATTATTTTACAAATTTGTTAGAAAATTGACGGACACTGTAATTTGTGATCATGATATCAAAGAGATCAATTCTAGAGATGCCACTAAATTACACTTCAAATTACTTACTGTGTTTGATTCACTAACTGCTGCTACACATCAACAGGCAGTAGTAGGTTTACAGAAATATATTTTGTACAGTGCATTAGACTATGATAATGCATCTTCCCAAAAAATGAATACTAATAATATTAAGTATAATTTCAGATATGCTAAGATCAATAGAGAGACTTGTGAAATTAATGACACTGATATCCATAGAAATATGGGTGATGATGATGATGAAGATTCTGATAATAATGTTGATGTTGATGGTAGTGGGGATACTCAAGGTCCCTTAGTAATTTTAAAATGTCGAAAAATTAGAAAGAAAGATAAATAAACTTTACTTATTATTTCCTCAAAGTTGAAGAGAATTAGTGACCCTTGCTCTTGAACCAGTACCAGTACCAGTGCCAGTGCCAGGGGCAGATGGGTGAGGGATGGATGACTGATGATGGGTAAAGAGTGATAATTGTATGTATGACCTGGGTATGGTTTTCCGGTATTCCATGATAATTTAAGTTTTTTTTTTATTCCTAAAATGAATATATATTGTAACCTTACATACTATATATTAAGTAAACGGTTTATTCAAAACAATATTATTTCAAGACATGGCTATCAATACAGATCAGATAACAATTAAAATTTTAGATTTATCACCTGACATGATACAATTTAAAATAGAAAATATAAATTTAGCTCTAGTAAATGGATTGCGGCGGATTTTTATAGCTGAGACTCCTACTATAGCCATTGATTGGGTTCAAATTAAAAAAAATACAACTATATTAAGTGATGAGTTCATTATTCATCGTCTAGGTCTAATTCCAATACCTTCAGATGAATTCATTAATAAATTAAAGATTCCATGGAAATGTCAATGTATTAACTTTTGTACGAAATGTGCAGTAGAATTTATTTTGGATGTTAAATGTCGTGATGACAAACAATACCTCATAACAACATCTGATATAATACCATCTTTTCACAAAGAAATCCCAATTCCTTTGGTTAAACTTAATAATGGACAAGAATTATGCTTAAAAGCATATGCTATCAAGGGGATTGGCAAAAACCACGCCAAATGGAATCCGACAATTAATATAGATTTTGATTGCTGTAACAACACTTCTTCTTATTTTCTGGAAGATTGTAATAAACGAAAACAATTTTATTTCAATATTGAAAGTTCAGGTGCATTAAAGCCTGAAAATATTATGCTAATAGGCCTAGAAACTTTAAAAAACAAATTAACCTTCTTATTGGATAAATTTAAATGTTAATACTGTAAATAGAATACCAAACCGGGGTGTGTGTGTGTGTGTGTGTGTGTGTGTGTGGGTATGTGCCCCCCCCAAAAAAATGGAATAATAAATGATCAAATATTTATTTTGCTTTTAATTATTCAATAAATGCATTAAGACAGAAATTATTGAGCAAGAAATTGATTAGAAAAATTTAGTTTTTATTAAATCATATTTCGTTTTAACCTGATTAGAGTCGTTTAATTCTATATCTTCATTTAATGTATAAGATGAGAAGTTATTATAAATCCAAATGAAAAGTGCTAAACTTATCAAAAAAATAGGAATTATAATAATAAAAATAAGAACAGTCGAATTGATATTGATTGTTTCTTGTGTGTCATTTGGTATAGTTGAGTTGGTGGTTTCTTCTTTGGGAGTTTCTTCTGTTATTTCTAAAGTTGACTGGCTTTCTTCGGTTGTTGGTGGGGTGGTTGCCTTAATAATTATTATTTCTTCGGTTGAGACAACTGTATATGTTTTCGTCGCTGTATCATTTTCCCATGGTGGTGGTGTTGTGGCCATGGCCGGTCTTTCTGGTGATGTTGTTGCCTGGCTTTCTTGAGAGGTAGATGCTGTCGTCTCCTCATGAGTGTCGTTGGTTGTTGTGGTTATGGTTGTTGGTGTTGTTGTTGTTGTTGTCGAGGGAGGAGTAGTTCCTGTTTCCTCGTAGTCCTGGTTTTCTTGAGAGGTAGATGGTGTCGTCTCCTCATGGGTGTCGTTGGTTGTTGTGGTTATGGTTGTTGTTGTTGTTGTTGTTGTTGTCCAGGGAGGAGTAGTTCCTGTTTCCTCGTAGTCCTGGTTTTCTTGAGAAGTAGATGCTGTCGTCTCCTCATGGGTGTCGTTGGTTGTTGTTGTTGTTGTTGTTGTTGTTGTTGTCGAGGGAGGAGTAGTTCCTGTTTCCTCGTAGTCCTGGTTTTCTTGAGAAGTAGATGCTGTCGTCTCCTCATGGGTGTCGTTGGTTGTTGTGGTTATGGTTGTTATTGTTGTTGTTGTTGTCGAGGGAGGAGTAGTTCCTGTTTCCTCGTAGTCCTGGTTTTCTTGAGAGGTAGATGCTGTCGTCTCCTCATGGGTGTCGTTGGTTGTTGTGGTTATGGTTGTTGTTGTTGTCGAGGGAGGAGTAGTTCCTGTTGCCTCGTAGTCCTGGTTTTCTTGAGAGGTAGATGCTGTCGTCTCTTCATGGGTGTCGTTGGTTGTTGTGGTTATGGTTGTTGTTGTTGTTGGTATTGAGGGAGGAGTAATTCCTGTTGCCTCGTAGTCCTGGTTTTCTTGAGAGGTAGATGCTGTCGTCTCTTCATGGGTGTCGTTGGTTGTTGTGGTTATGGTTGTTGTTGTTGTTGGTATTGAGGGAGGAGTAATTCCTGTTGCCTCGTAGTCCTGGTTTTCTTGAGAGGTAGATGCTGTCGTCTCTTCATGGGTGTCGTTGGTTGTTGTCGAGGGAGGAGTAGTTCCTGTTTCCTCGTAGTCCTGGTTTTCTTGAGAGGTAGATGCTGTCGTCTCTTCATGGGTGTCGTTGGTTGTTGTCGAGGGAGGAGTAGTTCCTGTTTCCTCGTAGTCCTGGTTTTCTTGAGAGGTAGATGCTGTCGTCTCCTCATGGGTGTCGTTGGTTGTTGTCGAGGGAGGAGTAGTTCCTGTTTCCTCGTAGTCCTGGTTTTCTTGAGAGGTAGATGCTGTCGTCTCCTCATGGGTGTCGTTGGTTGTTGTCGAGGGAGGAGTAGTTCCTGTTTCCTCGTAGTCCTGGTTTTCTTGAGAGGTAGATGCTGTCGTCTCTTCAAGGGTGTCGTTGGTTGTTGTGGTTATGGTTGTTGTTGTTGTTGTGGGCACGCCGCGCCGCTCGAGAACACGCCCACGCAGCCTAGCGTCTACCGAAGGGACTGAGATACGCCGGTCCGAGCTCGGTTCAGAACAGTTGGCCGGACAGAGCGGACGTCCCCAACCTTCACCTCGCCCAGTCTCCTGGCTTTCTTGAGAGGTAGATGCTGTCGTCTCTTCATGGGTGTCGTTGGTTGTTGTGGTTATGGTTGTTGTTGTTGTTGTCGAGGGAGGAGTAGTTCCTGTTTCCTCGTAGTCTTGGTTTTCTTGAGAGGTAGATGCTGTCGTCTCTTCATGGGTGTCGTTGGTTGTTGTGGTTATGGTTGTTGTTGTTGTTGTCGAGGGAGGAGTAGTTCCTGTTTCCTCGTAGTCCTGGTTTTCTTGAGAGGTAGATGCTGTCGTCTCTTCATGGGTGTCGTTGGTTGTTGTGGTTATGGTTGTTGTTGTTGTTGTTGTTGTCGAGGGAGGAGTAGTTCCTATTTCCTCGTAGTCCTGGTTTTCTTGAGAGGTAGATGCTGTCGTCTCCTCATGGGTGTCGTTGGTTGTTGTGGTTATGGTTGTTGTTGTTGTTGTTGTTGTTGTCGAGGGAGGAGTAGTTCCTGTTTCCTCGTAGTCCTGGTTTTCTTGAGAGGTAGATGCTGTCGTCTCCTCATGGGTGTCGTTGGTTGTTGTGGTTATGGTTGTTGTTGTTGTTGTTGTTGTTGTCGAGGGAGGAGTAGTTCCTGTTTCCTCGTAGTCCTGGTTTTCTTGAGAGGTAGATGCTGTCGTCTCCTCATGGGTGTCGTTGGTTGTTGTCGAGGGAGGAGTAGTTCCTGTTGCCTCGTAGTCCTGGTTTTCTTGAAAGGTAGATGCTGTCGTCTCCTCATGGGTGTCGTTGGTTGTTGTGGTTATGGTTGTTGTTGTTGTCGAGGGAGGAGTAGTTCCTGTTGCCTCGTAGTCCTGGTTTTCTTGAAAGGTAGATGCTGTCGTCTCCTCATGGGTGTCGTTGGTTGTTGTGGTTATGGTTGTTGTTGTTGTCGAGGGAGGAGTAGTTCCTGTTGCCTCGTAGTCCTGGTTTTCTTGAAAGGTAGATGCTGTCGTCTCCTCATGGGTGTCCTTGGTTGTTGTGGTTATGGTTGTTGTTGTCGAGGGAGGAGTAGTTCCTGTTTCCTCGTAGTCCTGGTTTTCTTGAAAGGTAGATGCTGTCGTCTCTTCATGGGTGTCTTTGGTTGTTGTGGTTATGGTTGTTGTTGTTGTTGTTGTTGTTGTTGTCGAGGGAGGAGTAGTTCCTGTTTCCTCGTAGTCCTGGTTTTCTTGAGAGGTAGATGCTGTCGTCTCTTCATGGGTGTCGTTGGTTGTTGATATTACTACCAGTCTTGGTTTGGCTGTTGTTGAGTTGCTAATAAGAGGTTTAGTTATCTTTTTCTTTTTAGTTGTTGTTGTGTTGTAAGCTGCTCTCTCATTTTCTGAAGTTATCATTAGTGAGACAAATGTAGATGTTTCCGTCACTGTAACATTTTCCCATGATGGTAGAGGGGCTGTTGATGTTTTCTCATTTTCAATTAAGTGGGAAGTTGTAATTGGTGTAGTTGTGTTTTTCTTTTTGGACCACATACAACTTTTGGTAAATCCAACTATTAATATGAGTATTAGCACATTCATTTTCTTTTAGTGTCAGGAAAAGGTTGATATGTGAATCGATCAAAATTCACAGAAGAAATGAAATAAATTTGCTGTGATTTACTATATTTATATGGTCCACTAGGAAAATCGAGCACAAGACACTGCCAGGGTAGCAGGCTGTCACAAACCCCGTTAACAGCACTAGCCTGTGTGAGAGAGAGACACACACACACGTCCGCTCTCTCCGGGAGGCAGCGTGCCACTGTAAAGAAAAGGAGCCGGAGGATCATTTTTTATCTCCTCTCTCCATGGTGTTGGTGCCGGAAGCACTCAACTATCTTTTAATATCAAATCTTGTTTGCTCCCAGTATGTGATTTACCTACCAATTTCAGAAGAATTTCGCAATTTTTTTAGGCTAATTTCCTTACAAACGGTGATTTACTAAAAAAAAAAAAAAAAAAATAGAATTTAGTTTTGTTAAAAAAAAAAATATAGCATATTGGAATAATACAAAAATCTATTAATTTCTTTTAATAATTTTTAGTTTTACATTATCATTTTTAATGTATAATTTCTTATTAGAACATATTAAGGAAATTTAATGCTGCTTCCTCTTGATTTTCATAATTAATACAATTCTCCTCTTCATTTAATTCTCCAACTAAAGGAGCTACTATTTTACTATTTTCCACATCTAAATTACACTTCTCTGCCTCTTTAAAATCATCCTCATTAACTTTTTTCTCAATTTTTATTCGTTTGAATGGTGGTTCTTCAGCTGTGACACTTCCATTACATATAGGTTCTTCTACCTGAACTTCATCTATTACTTTAGAAATAATATCTTTATATTTGGGCATTAGTTTCTTCCTAATGCTATTATTAGTTAAAAGAATTTGTTTAATTGCATCAGAGGCTTGATTTCGGATATTGTTAGCTGGGACATCTGAATAAAAAACAGAATCTAAATTACGTAGATACAGAATTATTTTGTTATTAAAAACTCCAATTTCAGATAAACCAAATGAAATTAAAGCATTAACAGGACACGGAGATTCTCTAATTTCAACAAAGGTTTCACTTGAGTAAGGGATTCGGTTACGACCAATCCCATATATTTTAGAATTTTTGATGTAAATATTTCCTAGCGGCGAACCCATGTAAACTTCATCTTCTTTAGAGTTGGCCACAAAAGGACAAAATTGAACACCTAAATTTATACGTTGACGCAAACACTCGTTCTGAAATTGTGGCTGTTTTTGTATAAGTATTTCATTACATTTTAAAGAACATTGTTTATCTTTATGACCATCTATATACATTGATGCGCTCCAGATTTTACCCTGGGAAGGTTTATCAATTTTTAATGCCTCAGCTATTGGTTGGATTAGATTTTCTTCAAATATTTTCTGAATATCTTCACCGAATTCAATATTTCCAATCTTATTAGGTACTAAGGCAAATTTTGTTCCTCCCGAAACTATAAAACATTTGACCTCCAACAACTTAACGGTTAAGCTAGTTAAATAATCATTATTAATTCTATAATATTTCATGTTGTTTTGGTTATTTGCCTTGATTTTTTCTTCAAATACAGAACTACCGAGTTTTTCATATTGTTCTTTAAATTTAGTTAATTTCTCTAAAATATTGTTTTTATTCAACTCTCTTAAATTTTCGATGGTTATCAATTTTTTGTGAAGATTAGGTGGATCATTGGGTAGTATATAATAATTCGAACTTGAAGCTTTGTTCAGCATTTCTGCAATAATTTCCATAACCTCTTCATCTTCGTTGATGAAGTTGAGGGTGCTATAATACTTTTCTTCCATTTGAAGTTGAGGGGGAGGAGGGTGAGATTGATAAATTCCATCTGTAGTCGTTGGTTGGTGATATATTGAGGTTGCATTTTTTGCCTGAATTATTGTTTGTTGTTGCTGTAGTTGTGTTGTTGCTGCTGGTGGATAGGTAGGAGAAGGTAAATATTGACCATAATATCCTGAGGTATTCATTGTATGAAAGAGTCAAAATGATATAATGAGTTATGAACTTTTGATATCCTAATTATATACTGACTGACTTTTAAAAAAAAAAATATATATATATAACTTTTAATAAAATGTATAATATGAATTTTCTGCCAATGTGTCTCGCCTTATGGCGACAAATGGTAATATAATTAACCACCGATCATCATCATTATCTATCTTATTTTGTTTATTTTCCATAATTATATCATACATATCACACTCCAAACTATAAACAAAAATAAAAAAGGCTAACATCTCTTCGAAACAGTTAGAATTTAATGTGAATAAAATGTCTGTATTATTAATATTGCTACTATTCACCATTGAGATCGTTGGTACCAAATGTGTCAGTTTGCTTACATTACCAGAAAGAAAATGTGATATATTTTTTAAATTGCTAAATTTTCGACATTGAGCATCAGAATCTAGAGTCACCCACATTTTTCTTTTGGTCTTATCATAATGAAAAGTTGTACGTAAAATAAAATTACATTCAGATTTTTTTTTCTTATTCCTATTATTATTATTATTATTATTATTATTATTATTATTATTATTATTATTATTATTATTATTATTATTATTATTAGTAGTAGTAGTAGTAGTAGTACTATACCACCATTTATGTTTTCTAGTCAAAGATGACATATAAAATTTTGAATTTTCTAAACACTCGTAATGAAATGAGGGCCATATTGAAGTTATTTCAATGCAAGGAATATTTAACAAAAGCTCACAGGCACTCAGATTACAAACTCTATAACCATGTGCAACATGTTTTTCATACAGCTGATATCTTTCATTTTTTTGATAATCCAAGCTTAAGTTTTCTATACTATATTGAGACGCATTTTCTGAATCAGCAGTCTGAATAAGAGCATTAACAGTTTGGCCTATATCAGAAATTATTCCCATTAAACGATTAATTATTTGTATTTGGGGTCTATATGTAATAGCTGGACATAGACACACACTCTTGGGTAAAGTTAAAGCCCTTGGTACTAATGGTACC
>NW_027190402.1:0-39710 GCF_040958095.1 Procambarus clarkii | reverse complement strand
GATGTTAATCTTCACTTGTGGTTTATGCAAGTATAGGCTTATAAGCTGGACACGAGTTCTCTCACATTGACAGTCGCTTGACGAAAAATGCAGACTAACCTCACACTCATCTGGTGCCCTCGGGAAGTGGAGATGTTTGAGATGTACATATATCTCGAAGTCTCTACTTCTTTGTAGGGTCTGATGGTGTAGTGGGTTAAAGCGTACTAGTTATGGCAGCTACTGGAAGGTAGTTGTGCTTTCTGGGTTCGAGTCCCACTGGTGGGTGTTGTCCAAAGATTGTTAATCTTCACTTGTGGTTTATGCAAGTATAGGCTTATAAGCTGGACACGAGTTCTCTCACATTGACAGTGGCTTGACGAAAAACGCAGACTAACCTCACACTCATCTGGTGCCCTCGGGAAGTGGAGACGTTTGAGATGTATATATATCTCGAAGTCTCTACTTCTTTGTAGGGTCTGATGGTGTAGTGGGTTAAAGCGTACTAGTTATGGCAGCTACTGGAAGGTAGTTGTACTTTCTGGGTTCGAGTCCCACTGGTGGGTGTTGTCCAAAGATTGTTAATCTTCACTTGTGGTTTATGCAAGTATAGGCATATAAGCTGGACACGAGTTCTCTCACATTGACAGTCGCTTGACGAAAAACGCAGACTAACCTCACACTCATCTGGTGCCCTCGGGAAGTGGAGATGTTTGAGATGTACATATATCTCGAAGTCTCTACTTCTTTGTAGCGTCTGATGGTGTAGTGGGTTAAAGCGTACTAGTTATGGCAGCTACTGGAAGGTAGTTGTGCTTTCTGGGTTCGAGTCCCACTGGTGGGTGTTGTCCAAAGATTGTTAATCTTCACTTGTGGTTTATGCAAGTATAGGCTTATAAGCTGGACACGAGTTCTCTCACATTGACAGTGGCTTGACGAAAAACGCAAACTAACCTCACACTCATCTGGTGCCCTCCGGAAGTGGAGATGTTTGAGATGTATATATATCTCGAAGTCTCTACTTCTTTGTAGGGTCTGATGGTGTAGTGGGTTAAAGCGTACTAGTTATGGCAGCTACTGGAAGGTAGTTGTGCTTTCTGGGTTCGAGTCCCACTGGTGGGTGTTGTCCAAAGATTGTTAATCTTCACTTGTGGTTTATGCAAGTATAGGCTTATAAACTGGACACGAGTTCTCTCACATTGACATTAGCTTGACGAAAAACGCAGACTAACCTCACACTCATCTCGTGCCCTCGGGAAGTGGAGATGTTTGAGATGTATATATATCTCGAAGTCTCTACTTCTTTGTAGGGTCTGATGGTGTAGTGGGTTAAAGCGTACTAGTAATGGCAACTACTGGAAGGTAGTTGTGCTTTCTGGGTTCGAGTCCCACTGGTGGGTGTTGTCCAAAGATTGTTAATCTTCACTTGTGGTTTATGCAAGTATAGGCTTATAAGCTGGACACGAGTTCTCTCACATTGACAGTGGCTTGACGAAAAACGCAGACTAACCTCACACTCATCTGGTGCCCTCTGGAAGTGGAGACGTTTGAGATGTATATATATCTCGAAGTCTCTACTTCTTTGTAGGGTCTGATGGTGTAGTGGGTTAAAGCGTACTAGTGATGGCAGCTACTGGAAGGTAGTTGTGCTTTCTGGGTTCGAGTCCCACTGGTGGGTGTTGTCCAAAGATTGTTAATCTTCACTTGTGGTTTATGCAAGTATAGGCTTATAAGCTGGACACGAGTTTTCTCACATTGACAGTGGCTTGACGAAAAACGCAGACTAACCTCACACTCATCTGGTGCCCTCGGGAAGTGGAGATGTTTGAGACGTATATATATCTCGAAGTCTCTACTTCTTTGTAGAGTCTGATGGTGTAGTGGGTTAAAGCGTACTAGTTATAGCAGCTACTGGAAGGTAGTGGTGCTTTCTGGGTTCGAGTCCCACTGGTGGGTGTTGTCCAAAGATTGTTAATCTTCACTTGTAGTTTATGCAAGTATAGGCTTATAAGCTGAACATGAGTTCTCTCACATTGACAGTGGCTTGACGAAAAACGCAGACTAACCTCACACTCATCTGGTGCCCTCGGGAAGTGGAGACGTTTGAGATGTATATATATCTCGAAGTCTCTACTTCTTTGTAGGGTCTGATGGTGTAGTGGGTTAAAGCGTACTAGTTATGGCAGCTACTGGAAGGTAGTTGTGCTTTCTGGGTTCGAGTCCCACTGGTGGGTGTTGTCCAAAGATTGTTAATCTTCACTTGTGGTTTATGCAAGTATAGGCTTATAAACTGGACACGAGTTCTCTCACATTGACATTAGCTTGACGAAAAACGCAGACTAACCTCACACTCATCTCGTGCCCTCGGGAAGTGGAGATGTTTGAGATGTATATATATCTCGAAGTCTCTACTTCTTTGTAGGGTCTGATGGTGCAGTGGGTTAAAGCGTACTAGTTATGGCAACTACTGGAAGGTAGTTGTGCTTTCTGGGTTCGAGTCCCACTGGTGGGTGTTGTCCAAAGATTGTTAATCTTCACTTGTGGTTTATGCAAGTATAGGCTTATAAGCTGGACACGAGTTCTCTCACATTGACAGTGGCTTGACGAAAAACGCAGACTAACCTCACACTCATCTGGTGCCCTCTGGAAGTGGAGACGTTTGAGATGTATATATATCTCGAAGTCTCTACTTCTTTGTAGGGTCTGATGGTGTAGTGGGTTAAAGCGTACTAGTTATGGCAGCTACTGGAAGGTAGTTGTGCTTTCTGGGTTCGAGTCCCACTGGTGGGTGTTGTCCAAAGATTGTTAATCTTCACTTGTGGTTTATGCAAGTATAGGCTTATAAGCTGGACACGAGTTTTCTCACAATGACAGTGGCTTGACGAAAAACGCAGACTAACCTCACACTCATCTGGTGCCCTCGGGAAGTGGAGATGTTTGAGGCGTATATATATCTCGAAGTCTCTACTTCTTTGTAGAGTCTGATGGTGTAGTGGGTTAAAGCGTACTAGTTATGGCAGCTACTGGAAGGTAGTGGTGCTTTCTGGGTTCGAGTCCCACTGGTGGGTGTTGTCCAAAGATTGTTAATCTTCACTTGTAGTTTATGCAAGTATAGGCTTATAAGCTGAACATGAGTTCTCTCACATTGACAGTGGCTTGACGAAAAACGCAGACTAACCTCACACTCATCTGGTGCCCTCGGGAAGTGGAGACGTTTGAGATGTATATATATCTCGAAGTCTCTACTTCTTTGTAGGGTCTGATGGTGTAGTCGGTTAAAGCGTACTAGTTATGGCAGCTACTGGAAGGTAGTTGTGCTTTCTGGGTTCGAGTCCCACTGGTGGGTGTTGTCCAAAGATTGTTAATCTTCACTTGTGGTTTATGCAAGTATAGGCTTATAAGCTGGACACGAGTTCTCTCACATTGACAGTTGCTTGACGAAAAACGCAGACTAACCTCACACTCATCTGGTGCCCTCGGGAAGTAGAGACATTTGAGATGTATATATATCTCAAAGTCTCTACTTCTTTGTAGAGTCTGATGGTGTAGTGGGTTAAAGCGTACTAGTTATGGCAGCTACTGGAAGGTAGTTGTGCTTTCTGGGTTCGAGTCCCACTGGTGGGTGTTGTACAAAGATTGTTAATCTTCACTTGCGGTTTATGCAAGTATAGGCTTATAAGCTGGACACGAGTTCTCTCACATTGACAGTGGCTTGACGAAAAACGCAGACTAACCTCACACTCATCTGGTGCCCTCGGGAAGTGGAGATGTTTGAGATGTATATAAATCTCGAAGTCTCTACTTCTTTGTAGGGTCTGATGGTGTAGTGGGTTAAAGCGTACTAGTTATGGCAGCTACTGGAAGGTAGTTGTGCTTTCTGGGTTCGAGTCCCACTGGTGGGTGTTGTCCAAAGACTGTTAATCTTCACTTGTGGTTTATGCAAGTATAGGCTTATAAGCTGGACACGAGTTCTCTCACATTGACCGTCGCTTGACGAAAAACGCAGACTAACCTCACACTCATCTGGTGCCCTCGGGAAGTGGAGATGTTTGAGATGTATATATATCTCGAAGTCTCTACTTCTTTGTAGGGTCTGATGGTGTAGTGGGTTAAAGCGTACTAGTTATGGCAGCTACTGGAAGGAAGTTGTGCTTTCTGGGTTCGAGTCCCACTGGTGGGTGTTGTCCAAAGATTGTTAATCTTCACTTGTGGTTTATGCAAGTATAGGCTTATAAACTGGACACGAGTTCTCTCACATTGACAGTGGCTTGACGAAAAACGCAGACTAACCTCACACTCATCTCATGCCCTCGGGAAGTGGAGATGTTTGAGATGTATATATATCTCGAAGTCTCTACTTCTTTGTAGGGTCTGATGGTGTAGTGGGTTAAAGCGTACTAGTTATGGCAGCTACTGGAAGGTAGTTGTGCTTTCTGGGTTCGAGTCCCACTGGTGGGTGTTGTCCAAAGATTGTTAATCTTCACTTGTGGTTTATGCAAGTATAGGCTTATAAGCTGGACACGAGTTCTCTCACATTGACAGTGGCTTGACGAAAAACGCAGACTAACCTCACACTCATCTGGTGCCCTCTGGAAGTGGAGACGTTTGAGATGTATATATATCTCGAAGTCTCTACTTCTTTGTAGGGTCTGATGGTGTAGTTGGTTAAAGCGTACTAGTTATGGCAGCTACTGGAAGGTAGTTGTGCTTTCTGGGTTCGAGTCCCACTGGTGGGTGTTGTCCAAAGATTGTTAATCTTCACTTGCGGTTTATGCAAGTATAGGCTTATAAGCTGGACACGAGTTCTCTCACATTGACAGTGGCTTGACGAAAAACGCAGACTAACCTCACACTCATCTGGTGCGCTCGGGAAGTGGAGATGTTTGAGATGTATATATATCTCGAAGTCTCTACTTCTTTCTAGGGTCTGATGGTGTAGTGGGTTAAAGCGTACTAGTTATGGCAGCTACTGGAAGGTAGTTGTGTTTTCTGGGTTCGAGTCCCACTGGTGGGTGTTGTCCAAAGATTGTTAATCTTCACTTGTGGTTTATGCAAGTATAGGCTTATAAGCTGGACACGAGTTCTCTCACATTGACAGTGGCTTGACGAAAAATGCAGACTAACCTCACACTCATCTGGTGCGCTCGGGAAGTGGAGATGTTTGAGATGTATATATATCTCGAAGTCTCTGCTTCTTTGTAGGGTCTGATGGTGTAGTGGGTTAAAGCGTACTAGTTATTTCAGTTACTGGAAGGTAGTTGTGCTTTCTGGCTTCGAGTCCCACTGGTGGGTGTTGTCCAAAGATTGTTAATCTTCACTTGTGATTATTGCAAGTATAGGCTTATAAGCTGGACACGAGTTCTCTCACATTGACAGTGGCTTGACGAAAAACGCAGACTAACCTCACACTCATCTGTTGCCCTCGGGAAGTGGAGATGTTTGAGATGTATATATATCTCGAAGTCTCTACTTCTTTGTAGGGTCCGATGGTGTAGTGGGTTATGGCAGCTACTGGAAGGTAGTTGTGCTTTCTGGGTTCGAGTCCCACTGGTGGGTGTTGTCCAAAGATTGTTAATCTTCACTTGTGGTTTATGCAAGTATAGGCTTATAAGCTGGACATGAGTTCTCTCACATTGACAGTGGCTTGACGAAAAACGCAGACTAACCTCACACTCATCTGGTGCCCTCGGGAAGTGGAGACGTTTGAGATGTATATATATCTCGAAGTCTCTACTTCTTTGTAGGGTCTGATGGTGTAGTGGGTTAAAGCGTACTAGTTATGGCAGCTACTGGAAGGTAGTTGTGCTTTCTGGGTTCGAGTCCCACTGGTGGGTGTTGTCCAAAGATTGTTAATCTTCACTTGTGGTTTATGCAAGTATAGGCTTATAAGCTGGACAAGAAATCTCTCACATTGACAGTGGCTTGACGAAAAACGCAGACTAACCTCACACTCATCTGGTGCCCTCGGGAAGTGGAGATGTTTGAGATGTATATATATCTCGAAGTCTCTACTTCTTTGTAGGGTCTGATGGTGTAGTGGGTTAAAGCGTACTAGTTATGGCAGCTACTGGAAGGAAGTTGTGCTTTCTGGGTTCGAGTCCCACTGGTGGGTGTTGTCCAAAGATTGTTAATCTTCACTTGTGGTTTATGCAAGTATAGGCTTATAAACTGGACACGAATTCTCTCACATTGACAGTGGCTTGACGAAAAACGCAGACTAACCTCACACTCATCTCATGCCCTCGGGAAGTGGAGATGTTTGAGATGTATATATATCTCGAAGTCTCTACTTCTTTGTAGGGTCTGATGGTGTAGTGGGTTAAAGCGTACTAGTTATGGCAGCTACTGGAAGGTAGTTGTGCTTTCTGGGTTCGAGTCCCACTGGTGGGTGTTGTCCAAAGATTGTTAATCTTCACTTGTGGTTTATGCAAGTATAGGCTTATAAGCTGGACACGAGTTCTCTCACATTGACAGTGGCTTGACGAAAAACGCAGACTAACCTCACACTCAT
Organism: Procambarus clarkii; assembly: GCF_040958095.1. Lineage (NCBI taxonomy): Eukaryota > Metazoa > Arthropoda > Malacostraca > Decapoda > Cambaridae > Procambarus > Procambarus clarkii. The sequence goes on along the minus strand of NW_027190402.1, from coordinate 33,220 downwards.
CTGGTGCCCTCTGGAAGTGGAGACGTTTGAGATGTATATATATCTCGAAGTCTCTACTTCTTTGTAGGGTCTGATGGTGTAGTTGGTTAAAGCGTACTAGTTATGGCAGCTACTGGAAGGTAGTTGTGCTTTCTGGGTTCGAGTCCCACTGGTGGGTGTTGTCCAAAGATTGTTAATCTTCACTTGTGGTTTATGCAAGTATAGGCTTATAAGCTGGACACGAGTTCTCTCACATTGACAGTGGCTTGACGAAAAACGCAGACTAACCTCACACTCATCTGGTGCCCTCGGGAAGTGGAGACGTTTGAGATGTATATATATCTCGAAGTCTCTACTTCTTTGTAGGGTCTGATGGTGTAGTGGGTTAAAGCGTACTAGTTATGGCAGCTACTGGAAGGTAGTTGTGCTTTCTGGGTTCGAGTCCCACTGGTGGGTGTTGTCCAAAGATTGTTAATCTTCACTTGTGGTTTATGCAAGTATAGGCTTATAAACTGGACACGAGTTCTCTCACATTGACATTAGCTTGACGAAAAACGCAGACTAACCTCACACTCATCTCGTGCCCTCGGGAAGTGGAGATGTTTGAGATGTATATATATCTCGAAGTCTCTACTTCTTTGTAGGGTCTGATGGTGTAGTGGGTTAAAGCGTACTAGTTATGGCAACTACTGGAAGGTAGTTGTGCTTTCTGGGTTCGAGTCCCACTGGTGGGTGTTGTCCAAAGATTGTTAATCTTCACTTGTGGTTTATGCAAGTATAGGCTTATAAGCTGGACACGAGTTTTCTCACATTGACAGTGGCTTGACGAAAAACGCAGACTAACCTCACACTCATCTGGTGCCCTCGGGAAGTGGAGATGTTTGAGACGTATATATATCTCGAAGTCTCTACTTCTTTGTAGAGTCTGATGGTGTAGTGGGTTAAAGCGTACTAGTTATGGCAGCTACTGGAAGGTAGTTGTGCTTTCTGGGTTCGAGTCCCACTGGTGGGTGTTGTCCAAAGATTGTTAATCTTCACTTGTAGTTTATGCAAGTATAGGCTTATAAGCTGAACATGAGTTCTCTCACATTGACAGTGGCTTGACGAAAAACGCAGACTAACCTCACACTCATCTGGTGCCCTCGGGAAGTGGAGACGTTTGAGATGTATATATATCTCGAAGTCTCTACTTCTTTGTAGGGTCTGATGGTGTAGTCGGTTAAAGCGTACTAGTTATGGCAGCTACTGGAAGGTAGTTGTGCTTTCTGGGTTCGAGTCCCACTGGTGGGTGTTGTCCAAAGATTGTTAATCTTCACTTGTGGTTTATGCAAGTATATGCTTATAAGCTGGACACGAGTTCTCTCACATTGACAGTTGCTTGACGAAAAACGCAGACTAACCTCACACTCATCTGGTGCCCTCGGGAAGTAGAGACATTTGAGATGTATATATATCTCAAAGTCTCTACTTCTTTGTAGAGTCTGATGGTGTAGTGGGTTAAAGCGTACTAGTTATGGCAGCTACTGGAAGGTAGTTGTGCTTTCTGGGTTCGAGTCCCACTGGTGGGTGTTGTACAAAGATTGTTAATCTTCACTTGCGGTTTATGCAAGTATAGGCTTATAAGCTGGACACGATTTCTCTCACATTGACAGTGGCTTGACGAAAAACGCAGACTAACCTCACACTCATCTGGTGCCCTCGGGAAGTGGAGATGTTTGAGATGTATATATATCTCGAAGTCTCTACTTCTTTGTAGGGTCTGATGGTGTAGTGGGTTAAAGCGTACTAGTTATGGCAGCTACTGGAAGGTAGTGGTGCTTTCTGGGTTCGAGTCCCACTGGTGGGTGTTGTCCAAAGATTGTTAATCTTCACTTGTAGTTTATGCAAGTATAGGCTTATAAGCTGAACATGAGTTCTCTCACATTGACAGTGGCTTGACGAAAAACGCAGACTAACCTCACACTCATCTGGTGCCCTCGGGAAGTGGAGACGTTTGAGATGTATATATATCTCGAAGTCTCTACTTCTTTGTAGGGTCTGATGGTGTAGTCGGTTAAAGCGTACTAGTTATGGCAGCTACTGGAAGGTAGTTGTGCTTTCTGGGTTCGAGTCCCACTGGTGGGTGTTGTCCAAAGATTGTTAATCTTCACTTGTGGTTTATGCAAGTATATGCTTATAAGCTGGACACGAGTTCTCTCACATTGACAGTTGCTTGACGAAAAACGCAGACTAACCTCACACTCATCTGGTGCCCTCGGGAAGTAGAGACATTTGAGATGTATATATATCTCAAAGTCTCTACTTCTTTGTAGAGTCTGATGGTGTAGTGGGTTAAAGCGTACTAGTTATGGCAGCTACTGGAAGGTAGTTGTGCTTTCTGGGTTCGAGTCCCACTGGTGGGTGTTGTACAAAGATTGTTAATCTTCACTTGCGGTTTATGCAAGTATAGGCTTATAAGCTGGACACGATTTCTCTCACATTGACAGTGGCTTGACGAAAAACGCAGACTAACCTCACACTCATCTGGTGCCCTCGGGAAGTGGAGATGTTTGAGATGTATATATATCTCGAAGTCTCTACTTCTTTGTAGGGTCTGATGGTGTAGTGGGTTAAAGCGTACTAGTTATGGCAGCTACTGGAAGGTAGTTGTGCTTTCTGGGTTCGAGTCCCACTGGTGGGTGTTGTCCAAAGACTGTTAATCTTCACTTGTGGTTTATGCAAGTATAGGCTTATAAGCTGGACACGAGTACTCTCACATTGACCGTCGCTTGACGAAAAACGCAGACTAACCTCACACTCATCTGGTGCCCTCGGGAAGTGGAGATGTTTGAGATGTATATATATCTCGAAGTCTCTACTTCTTTGTAGGGTCTGATGGTGTAGTGGGTTAAAGCGTACTAGTTATGGCAGCTACTGGAAGGAAGTTGTGCTTTCTGGGTTCGAGTCCCACTGGTGGGTGTTGTCCAAACATTGTTAATCTTCACTTGTGGTTTATGCAAGTATAGGCTTATAAACTGGACACGAGTTCTCTCACATTGACAGTGGCTTGACGAAAAACGCAGACTAACCTCACACTCATCTCATGCCCTCGGGAAGTGGAGATGTTTGAGATGTATATATATCTCGAAGTCTCTACTTCTTTGTAGGGTCTGATGGTGTAGTGGGTTAAAGCGTACTAGTTATGGCAGCTACTGGAAGGTAGTTGTGCTTTCTGGGTTCGAGTCCCACTGGTGGGTGTTGTCCAAAGATTGTTAATCTTCACTTGTGGTTTATGCAAGTATAGGCTTATAAGCTGGACACGAGTTCTCTCACATTGACAGTGGCTTGACGAAAAACGCAGACTAACCTCACACTCATCTGGTGCCCTCTGGAAGTGGAGACGTTTGAGATGTATATATATCTCGAAGTCTCTACTTCTTTGTAGGGTCTGATGGTGTAGTTGGTTAAAGCGTACTAGTTATGGCAGCTACTGGAAGGTAGTTGTGCTTTCTGGGTTCGAGTCCCACTGGTGGGTGTTGTCCAAAGATTGTTAATCTTCACTTGTGGTTTATGCAAGTATAGGCTTATAAGCTGGACACGGGTTTCTCACATTGACAGTGGCTTGACGAAAAACGCAGACTAACCTCACACTCATCTGGTGCCCTCGGGAAGTGGAGATGTTTGAGACGTATATATATCTCGAAGTCTCTACTTCTTTGTAGAGTCTGATGGTGTAGTGGGTTAAAGCGTACTAGTTATGGCAGCTACTGGAAGGTAGTGGTGCTTTCTGGGTTCGGGTCCCACTGGTGGGTGTTGTCCAAAGATTGTTAATCTTCACTTGTAGTTTATGCAAGTATAGGTATATAAGCTGAACACGAGTTCTCTCACATTGACAGTGTCTTGACGAAAAACGCAGACTAACCTCACACTCATCTGGTGCCCTCGGGAAGTGGAGATGTTTGAGACGTATATATATCTCGAAGTCTCTACTTCTTTGTAGAGTCTGATGGTGTAGTGGGTTAAAGCGTACTAGTTATGGCAGCTACTGGAAGGTAGTTGTGCTTTCTGGGTTCGAGTCCCACTGGTGGGTGTTGTCCAAAGATTGTTAATCTTCACTTGTGGTTTATGCAAGTATAGGCTTATAAGCTGGACACAAGTTCTATCACATTGACAGTGGCTTGACGAAAAACGCAGACTAACCTCACACTCATCTGGTGCGCTCGGGAAGTGGAGATGTTTGAGATGTATATATATCTCGAAGTCTCTACTTCTTTCTAGGGTCTGATGGTGTAGTGGGTTAAAGCGTACTAGTTATGGCAGCTACTGGAAGGTAGTTGTGTTTTCTGGGTTCGAGTCCCACTGGTGGGTGTTGTCCAAAGATTGTTAATCTTCACTTGTGTTTTATGCAAGTATAGGCTTATAAGCTGGACACGAGTTCTCTCACATTGACAGTGGCTTGACGAAAAATGCAGACTAACCTCACACTCATCTGGTGCGCTCGGGAAGTGGAGATGTTTGAGATGTATATATATCTCGAAGTCTCTACTTCTTTGTAGGGTCTGATGGTGTAGTGGGTTAAAGCGTACTAGTTATAGCAGTTACTGGAAGGTAGTTGTGCTTTCTGGCTTCGAGTCCCACTGGTGGGTGTTGTCCAAAGATTGTTAATCTTCACTTGTGATTATTGCAAGTATAGGCTTATAAGCTGGACACGAGTTCTCTCACATTGACAGTGGCTTGACGAAAAACGCAGACTAACCTCACACTCATCTGTTGCCCTCGGGAAGTGGAGATGTTTGAGATGTATATATATCTCGAAGTCTCTACTTCTCTGTATGGTCCGATGGTGTAGTGGGTTATGGCAGCTACTGGAAGGTAGTTGTGCTTTCTGGGTTCGAGTCCCACTGGTGGGTGTTGTCCAAAGATTGTTAATCTTCACTTGTGGTTTATGCAAGTATAGGCTTATAAGCTGGACATGAGTTCTCTCACATTGACAGTGGCTTGACGAAAAACGCAGACTAACCTCACACTCATCTGGTGCCCTCGGGAAGTGGAGACGTTTGAGATGTATATATATCTCGAAGTCTCTACTTCTTTGTAGGGTCTGATGGTGTAGTGGGTTAAAGCGTACTAGTTATGGCAGCTACTGGAAGGTAGTTGTGCTTTCTGGGTTCGAGTCCCACTGGTGGGTGTTGTCCAAAGATTGTTAATCTTCACTTGTGGTTTATGCAAGTATAGGCTTATAAGCTGGACAAGAAATCTCTCACATTGACAGTGGCTTGACGAAAAACGCAGACTAACCTCACACTCATCTGGTGCCCTCGGGAAGTGGAGATGTTTGAGATGTATATATATCTCGAAGTCTCTACTTCTTTGTAGGGTCTGATGGTGTAGTGGGTTAAAGCGTACTAGTTATGGCAGCTACTGGAAGGAAGTTGTGCTTTCTGGGTTCGAGTCCCACTGGTGGGTGTTGTCCAAAGATTGTTAATCTTCACTTGTGGTTTATGCAAGTATAGGCTTATAAACTGGACACGAGTTCTCTCACATTGACAGTGGCTTGACGAAAAACGCAGACTAACCTCACACTCATCTCATGCCCTCGGGAAGTGAAGATGTTTGAGATGTATATATATCTCGAAGTCTCTACTTCTTTGTAGGGTCTGATGGTGTAGTGGGTTAAAGCGAACTAGTTATGGCAGCTACTGGAAGGTAGTTGTGCTTTCTGGGTTCGAGTCCCACTGGTGGGTGTTGTCCAAAGATTGTTAATCTTCACTTGTGGTTTATGCAAGTATAGGCTTATAAGCTGGACACGAGTTCTCTCACATTGACAGTGGCTTGACGAAAAACGCAGACTAACCTCACACTCATCTGGTGCCCTCTGGAAGTGGAGACGTTTGAGATGTATATATATCTCGAAGTCTCTACTTCTTTGTAGGGTCTGATGGTGTAGTTGGTTAAAGCGTACTAGTTATGGCAGCTACTGGAAGGTAGTTGTGCTTTCTGGGTTCGAGTCCCACTGGTGGGTGTTGTCCAAAGATTGTTAATCTTCACTTGTGGTTTATGCAAGTATAGGCTTATAAGCTGGACACGAGTTCTCTCACATTGACAGTGGCTTGACGAAAAACGCAGACTAACCTCACACTCATCTGGTGCCCTCGGGAAGTGGAGACGTTTGAGATGTATATATATCTCGAAGTCTCTACTTCTTTGTAGGGTCTGATGGTGTAGTCGGTTAAAGCGTACTAGTTATGGCAGCTACTGGAAGGTAGTTGTGCTTTCTGGGTTCGAGTCCCACTGGTGGGTGTTGTCCAAATATTGTTAATCTTCACTTGTGGTTTATGCAAGTATAGGCTTATAAACTGGACACGAGTTCTCTCACATTGACATTAGCTTGACGAAAAACGCAGACTAACCTCACACTCATCTCGTGCCCTCGGGAAGTGGAGATGTTTGAGATGTATATATATCTCGAAGTCTCTACTTCTTTGTAGGGTCTGATGGTGTAGTGGGTTAAAGCGTACTAGTTATGGCAACTACTGGAAGGTAGTTGTGCTTTCTGGGTTCGAGTCCCACTGGTGGGTGTTGTCCAAAGATTGTTAATCTTCACTTGTGGTTTATGCAAGTATAGGCTTATAAGCTGGACACGAGTTCTCTCACATTGACAGTGGCTTGACGAAAAACGCAGACTAACCTCACACTCATCTGGTGCCCTCTGGAAGTGGAGACGTTTGAGATGTATATATATCTCGAAGTCTCTACTTCTTTGTAGGGTCTGATGGTGTAGTGGGTTAAAGCGTACTAGTTATGGCAGCTACTGGAAGGTAGTTGTGCTTTCTGGGTTCGAGTCCCACTGGTGGGTGTTGTCCAAAGATTGTTAATCTTCACTTGTGGTTTATGCAAGTATAGGCTTATAAGCTGGACACGAGTTTTCTCACATTGACAGTGGCTTGACGAAAAACGCAGACTAACCTCACACTCATCTGGTGCCCTCGGGAAGTGGAGATGTTTGAGACGTATATATATCTCGAAGTCTCTACTTCTTTGTAGAGTCTGATGGTGTAGTGGGTTAAAGCGTACTAGTTATGGCAGCTACTGGAAGGTAGTGGTGCTTTCTGGGTTCGAGTCCCACTGGTGGGTGTTGTCCAAAGATTGTTAATCTTCACCTGTAGTTTATGCAAGTATAGGCTTAAAAGCTGAACATGAGTTCTCTCACATTGACAGTGGCTTGACGAAAAACGCAGACTAACCTCACACTCATCTGGTGCCCTCGGGAAGTGGAGACGTTTGAGATGTATATATATCTCGAAGTCTCTACTTCTTTGTAGGGTCTGATGGTGTAGTGGGTTAAAGCGTACTAGTTATGGCAGCTACTGGAAGGTAGTTGTGCTTTCTGGGTTCGAGTCCCACTGGTGGGTGTTGTCCAAAGATTGTTAATCTTCACTTGTGGTTTATGCAAGTATAGGCTTATAAGCTGGACACGAGTTCTCTCACATTGACAGTTGCTTGACGAAAAACACAGACTAACCTCACACTCATCTGGTGCCCTCGGGAAGTAGAGACATTTGAGATGTATATATATCTCAAAGTCTCTACTTCTTTGTAGAGTCTGATGGTGTAGTGGGTTAAAGCGTACTAGTTATGGCAGCTACTGGAAGGTAGTTGTGCTTTCTGGGTTCGAGTCCCACTGGTGGGTGTTGTACAAAGATTGTTAATCTTCACTTGCGGTTTATGCAAGTATAGGCTTATAAGCTGGACACGAGTTCTCTCACATTGACAGTGGCTTGACGAAAAACGCAGACTAACCTCACACTCATCTGGTGCCCTCGGGAAGTGGAGATGTTTGAGATGTATATATATCTCGAAGTCTCTACTTCTTTGTAGGGTCTGATGGTGTAGTGGGTTAAAGCGTACTAGTTATGGCAGCTACTGGAAGGTAGTTGTGCTTTCTGGGTTCGAGTCCCACTGGTGGGTGTTGTCCAAAGACTGTTAATCTTCACTTGTGGTTTATGCAAGTATAGGCTTATAAGCTGGACACGAGTTCTCTCACATTGACCGTCGCTTGACGAAAAACGCAGACTAACCTCACACTCATCTGGTGCCCTCGGGAAGTGGAGATGTTTGAGATGTATATATATCTCGAAGTCTCTACTTCTTTGTAGGGTCTGATGGTGTAGTGGGTTAAAGCGTACTAGTTATGGCAGCTACTGGAAGGAAGTTGTGCTTTCTGGGTTCGAGTCCCACTGGTGGGTGTTGTCCAAAGATTGTTAATCTTCACTTGTGGTTTATGCAAGTATAGGCTTATAAACTGGACACGAGTTCTCTCACATTGACAGTGGCTTGACGAAAAACGCAGACTAACCTCACACTCATCTCATGCCCTCGGGAAGTGGAGATGTTTGAGATGTATATATATCTCGAAGTCTCTACTTCTTTGTAGGGTCTGATGGTGTAGTGGGTTAAAGCGTACTAGTTATGGCAGCTACTGGAAGGTAGTTGTGCTTTCTGGGTTCGAGTCCCACTGGTGGGTGTTGTCCAAAGATTGTTAATCTTCACTTGTGGTTTATGCAAGTATAGGCTTATAAGCTGGACACGAGTTCTCTCACATTGACAGTGGCTTGACGAAAAACGCAGACTAACCTCACACTCATCTGGTGCCCTCTGGAAGTGGAGACGTTTGAGATGTATATATATCTCGAAGTCTCTACTTCTTTGTAGGGTCTGATGGTGTAGTTGGTTAAAGCGTACTAGTTATGGCAGCTACTGGAAGGTAGTTGTGCTTTCTGGGTTCGAGTCCCACTGGTGGGTGTTGTCCCAAGATTGTTAATCTTCACTTGTGGTTTATGCAAGTATAGGCTTATAAGCTGGACACGGGTTTCTCACATTGACAGTGGCTTGACGAAAAACGCAGACTAACCTCACACTCATCTGGTGCCCTCGGGAAGTGGAGATGTTTGAGACGTATATATATCTCGAAGTCTCTACTTCTTTGTAGAGTCTGATGGTGTAGTGGGTTAAAGCGTACTAGTTATGGCAGCTACTGGAAGGTAGTGGTGCTTTCTGGGTTCGGGTCCCACTGGTGGGTGTTGTCCAAAGATTGTTAATCTTCACTTGTAGTTTATGCAAGTATAGGTATATAAGCTGAACACGAGTTCTCTCACATTGACAGTGTCTTGACGAAAAACGCAGACTAACCTCACACTCATCTGGTGCCCTCGGGAAGTGGAGATGTTTGAGACGTATATATATCTCGAAGTCTCTACTTCTTTGTAGAGTCTGATGGTGTAGTGGGTTAAAGCGTACTAGTTATGGCAGCTACTGGAAGGTAGTTGTGCTTTCTGGGTTCGAGTCCCACTGGTGGGTGTTGTCCAAAGATTGTTAATCTTCACTTGTGGTTTATGCATTATAGGCTTATAAGCTGGACACAAGTTCTCTCACATTGACAGTGGCTTGACGAAAAACGCAGACTAACCTCACACTCATCTGGTGCCCTCGGGATGTAGAGACATTTGAGATGTATATATATCTTGAAGTCTCTACTTCTTTGTAGAGTCTGATGGTGTAGTGGGTTAAAGCGTACTAGTTATGGCAGCTACTGCAAGGTAGTTGTGCTTTCTGGGTTCGAGTCCCACTGGTGGGTGTTGTCCAAAGATTGTTAATCTTCACTTGTGGTTTATGCAAGTATAGGCTTATAAGCTGGACACGAGTTCTCTCACATTGACAGTGGCTTGACGAAAAATGCAGACTAACCTCACACTCATCTGGTGCGCTCGGGAAGTGGAGATGTTTGAGATGTATATATATCTCAAAGTCTCTACTTCTTTGTAGGGTCTGATGGTGTAGTGGGTTAAAGCGTACTAGTTATAGCAGTTACTGGAAGGTAGTTGTGCTTTCTGGCTTCGAGTCCCACTGGTGGGTGTTGTCCAAAGATTGTTAATCTTCACTTGTGATTAATGCAAGTATAGGCTTATAAGCTGGACACGAGTTCTCTCACATTGACAGTGGCTTGACGAAAAACGCAGACTAACCTCACACTCATCTGGTGCCCTCGGGAAGTGGAGATGTTTGAGATGTATATATATCTCGAAGTCTCTACTTCTTTGTAGGGTCTGATGGTGTAGTCGGTTAAAGCGTACTAGTTATGGCAGCTACTGGAAGGTAGTTGTGCTTTCTGGGTTCGAGTCCCACTGGTGGGTGTTGTCCAAAGATTGTTAATCTTCACTTGTAGTTTATGCAAGTATAGGCTTATAAGCTGGACACGAGTTCTCTCACAATGACAGTGGCTTGACGAAAAACGCAGACTAACCTCACACTCATCTGGTGCCCTCGGGAAGTGGAGACATTTGAGATGTATATATTTCTCGAAGTCTCTACTTCTTTGTAGGGTCTGATGGTGTAGTGGGTTAAAGCGTACTAGTTATGGCAGCTACTGGAAGGTAGTTGTGCTTTCTGGCTTCGAGTCCCACTGGTGGGTGTTGTCCAAAGATTGTTAATCTTCACTTGTGATTATTGCAAGTATAGGCTTATAAGCTGGACACGAGTTCTCTCACATTGACAGTGGCTTGACGAAAAACGCAGACTAACCTCACACTCATCTGTTGCCCTCGGGAAGTGGAGATGTTTGAGATGTATATATATCTCGAAGTCTCTACTTCTTTGTAGGGTCCGATGGTGTAGTGGGTTATGGCAGCTACTGGAAGGTAGTTGTGCTTTCTGGGTTCGAGTCCCACTGGTGGGTGTTGTCCAAAGATTGTTAATCTTCACTTGTGGTTTATGCAAGTATAGGCTTATAAGCTGGACAAGAAATCTCTCACATTGACAGTGGCTTGACGAAAAACGCAGACTAACCTCACACTCATCTGGTGCCCTTGGGAAGTGGAGATGTTTGAGATGTATATATATCTCGAAGTCTCTACTTCTTTGTAGGGTCTGATGGTGTAGTGGGTTAAAGCGTACTAGTTATGGCAGCTACTGGAAGGTAGTTGTGCTTTCTGGGTTCGAGTCCCACTGGTGGGTGTTGTCCAAAGATTGTTAATCTTCACTTGTGGTTTATGCAAGTATAGGCTTATAAGCTGGACACGAGTTTTCTCACATTGACAGTGGCTTGACGAAAAACGCAGACTAACCTCACACTCATCTGGTGCCCTCGGGAAGTGGAGATGTTTGAGACGCATATATATCTCGAAGTCTCTACTTCTTTGTAGAGTCTGATGGTGTAGTGGGTTAAAGCGTACTAGTTATGGCAGCTACTGGAAGGTAGTGGTGCTTTCTGGGTTCGAGTCCCACTGGTGGGTGTTGTCCAAAGATTGTTAATCTTCACTTGTAGTTTATGCAAGTATAGGCTTAAAAGCTGAACATGAGTTCTCTCACATTGACAGTGGCTTGACGAAAAACGCAGACTAACCTCACACTCATCTGGTGCCCTCGGGAAGTGGAGACGTTTGAGATGTATATATATCTCGAAGTCTCTACTTCTTTGTAGGGTCTGATGGTGTAGTGGGTTAAAGCGTACTAGTTATGGCAGCTACTGGAAGGTAGTTGTGCTTTCTGGGTTCGAGTCCCACTGGTGGGTGTTGTCCAAAGATTGTTAATCTTCACTTGTGGTTTATGCAAGTATAGGCTTATAAGCTGGACACGAGTTCTCTCACATTGACAGTTGCTTGACGAAAAACACAGACTAACCTCACACTCATCTGGTGCCCTCGGGAAGTAGAGACATTTGAGATGTATATATATCTCAAAGTCTCTACTTCTTTGTAGAGTCTGATGGTGTAGTGGGTTAAAGCGTACTAGTTATGGCAGCTACTGGAAGGTAGTTGTGCTTTCTGGGTTCGAGTCCCACTGGTGGGTGTTGTACAAAGATTGTTAATCTTCACTTGCGGTTTATGCAAGTATAGGCTTATAAGCTGGACACGAGTTCTCTCACATTGACAGTGGCTTGACGAAAAACGCAGACTAACCTCACACTCATCTGGTGCCCTCGGGAAGTGGAGATGTTTGAGATGTATATATATCTCGAAGTCTCTACTTCTTTGTAGGGTCTGATGGTGTAGTGGGTTAAAGCGTACTAGTTATGGCAGCTACTGGAAGGTAGTTGTGCTTTCTGGGTTCGAGTCCCACTGGTGGGTGTTGTCCAAAGACTGTTAATCTTCACTTGTGGTTTATGCAAGTATAGGCTTATAAGCTGGACACGAGTTCTCTCACATTGACCGTCGCTTGACGAAAAACGCAGACTAACCTCACACTCATCTGGTGCCCTCGGGAAGTGGAGATGTTTGAGATGTATATATATCTCGAAGTCTCTACTTCTTTGTAGGGTCTGATGGTGTAGTGGGTTAAAGCGTACTAGTTATGGCAGCTACTGGAAGGAAGTTGTGCTTTCTGGGTTCGAGTCCCACTGGTGGGTGTTGTCCAAAGATTGTTAATCTTCACTTGTGGTTTATGCAAGTATAGGCTTATAAACTGGACACGAGTTCTCTCACATTGACAGTGGCTTGACGAAAAACGCAGACTAACCTCACACTCATCTCATGCCCTCGGGAAGTGGAGATGTTTGAGATGTATATATATCTCGAAGTCTCTACTTCTTTGTAGGGTCTGATGGTGTAGTGGGTTAAAGCGTACTAGTTATGGCAGCTACTGGAAGGTAGTTGTGCTTTCTGGGTTCGAGTCCCACTGGTGGGTGTTGTCCAAAGATTGTTAATCTTCACTTGTGGTTTATGCAAGTATAGGCTTATAAGCTGGACACGAGTTCTCTCACATTGACAGTGGCTTGACGAAAAACGCAGACTAACCTCACACTCATCTGGTGCCCTCTGGAAGTGGAGACGTTTGAGATGTATATATATCTCGAAGTCTCTACTTCTTTGTAGGGTCTGATGGTGTAGTTGGTTAAAGCGTACTAGTTATGGCAGCTACTGGAAGGTAGTTGTGCTTTCTGGGTTCGAGTCCCACTGGTGGGTGTTGTCCAAAGATTGTTAATCTTCACTTGTGGTTTATGCAAGTATAGGCTTATAAGCTGGACACGGGTTTCTCACATTGACAGTGGCTTGACGAAAAACGCAGACTAACCTCACACTCATCTGGTGCCCTCGGGAAGTGGAGATGTTTGAGACGTATATATATCTCGAAGTCTCTACTTCTTTGTAGAGTCTGATGGTGTAGTGGGTTAAAGCGTACTAGTTATGGCAGCTACTGGAAGGTAGTGGTGCTTTCTGGGTTCGGGTCCCACTGGTGGGTGTTGTCCAAAGATTGTTAATCTTCACTTGTAGTTTATGCAAGTATAGGTATATAAGCTGAACACGAGTTCTCTCACATTGACAGTGTCTTGACGAAAAACGCAGACTAACCTCACACTCATCTGGTGCCCTCGGGAAGTGGAGATGTTTGAGACGTATATATATCTCGAAGTCTCTACTTCTTTGTAGAGTCTGATGGTGTAGTGGGTTAAAGCGTACTAGTTATGGCAGCTACTGGAAGGTAGTTGTGCTTTCTGGGTTCGAGTCCCACTGGTGGGTGTTGTCCAAAGATTGTTAATCTTCACTTGTGGTTTATGCATTATAGGCTTATAAGCTGGACACAAGTTCTCTCACATTGACAGTGGCTTGACGAAAAACGCAGACTAACCTCACACTCATCTGGTGCCCTCGGGATGTAGAGACATTTGAGATGTATATATATCTTGAAGTCTCTACTTCTTTGTAGAGTCTGATGGTGTAGTGGGTTAAAGCGTACTAGTTATGGCAGCTACTGCAAGGTAGTTGTGCTTTCTGGGTTCGAGTCCCACTGGTGGGTGTTGTCCAAAGATTGTTAATCTTCACTTGTGGTTTATGCAAGTATAGGCTTATAAGCTGGACACGAGTTCTCTCACATTGACAGTGGCTTGACGAAAAATGCAGACTAACCTCACACTCATCTGGTGCGCTCGGGAAGTGGAGATGTTTGAGATGTATATATATCTCGAAGTCTCTACTTCCTTGTAGGGTCTGATGGTGTAGTGGGTTAAAGCGTACTAGTTATAGCAGTTACTGGAAGGTAGTTGTGCTTTCTGGCTTCGAGTCCCACTGGTGGGTGTTGTCCAAAGATTGTTAATCTTCACTTGTGATTAATGCAAGTATAGGCTTATAAGCTGGACACGAGTTCTCTCACATTGACAGTGGCTTGACGAAAAACGCAGACTAACCTCACACTCATCTGGTGCCCTCGGGAAGTGGAGATGTTTGAGATGTATATATATCTCGAAGTCTCTACTTCTTTGTAGGGTCTGATGGTGTAGTCGGTTAAAGCGTACTAGTTATGGCAGCTACTGGAAGGTAGTTGTGCTTTCTGGGTTCGAGTCCCACTGGTGGGTGTTGTCCAAAGATTGTTAATCTTCACTTGTAGTTTATGCAAGTATAGGCTTATAAGCTGGACACGAGTTCTCTCACAATGACAGTGGCTTGACGAAAAACGCAGACTAACCTCACACTCATCTGGTGCCCTCGGGAAGTGGAGACATTTGAGATGTATATATTTCTCGAAGTCTCTACTTCTTTGTAGGGTCTGATGGTGTAGTGGGTTAAAGCGTACTAGTTATGGCAGCTACTGGAAGGTAGTTGTGCTTTCTGGCTTCGAGTCCCACTGGTGGGTGTTGTCCAAAGATTGTTAATCTTCACTTGTGATTATTGCAAGTATAGGCTTATAAGCTGGACACGAGTTCTCTCACATTGACAGTGGCTTGACGAAAAACGCAGACTAACCTCACACTCATCTGTTGCCCTCGGGAAGTGGAGATGTTTGAGATGTATATATATCTCGAAGTCTCTACTTCTTTGTAGGGTCCGATGGTGTAGTGGGTTATGGCAGCTACTGGAAGGTAGTTGTGCTTTCTGGGTTCGAGTCCCACTGGTGGGTGTTGTCCAAAGATTGTTAATCTTCACTTGTGGTTTATGCAAGTATAGGCTTATAAGCTGGACAAGAAATCTCTCACATTGACAGTGGCTTGACGAAAAACGCAGACTAACCTCACACTCATCTGGTGCCCTTGGGAAGTGGAGATGTTTGAGATGTATATATATCTCGAAGTCTCTACTTCTTTGTAGGGTCTGATGGTGTAGTGGGTTAAAGCGTACTAGTTATGGCAGCTACTGGAAGGTAGTTGTGCTTTCTGGGTTCGAGTCCCACTGGTGGGTGTTGTCCAAAGATTGTTAATCTTCACTTGTGGTTTATGCAAGTATAGGCTTATAAGCTGGACACGAGTTCTCTCACATTGACAGTAGCTTGACGAAAAACGCAGACTAACCTCACACTCATCTGGTGATCTAGGGAAGTGGAGATGTTTGAGATGTATATATATCTCGAAGTCTCTACTTCTTTGTAGGGTCTGATGGTGTAGTGGGTTAAAGCATACTAGTTATGGCAGCTACTGGAAGGTAGTTGTGCTTTCTGGGTTCGAATCCCACTGGTGGGTGTTGTCCAAAGATTGTTAATCTTCACTTGTGGTTTATGCAAGTATAGGCTTATAAGCTGGACACGAGTTCTCTCACATTGACAGTGGCTTGACGAAAAACGCAGACTAACCTCACACTCATCTGGTGCCCTCGGGAAGTGGAGATGTTTGAGATGTATATATATCTCGAAGTCTCTTATTCTTTGTAGGGTCTGATGGTGTAGTGGGTTAAAGCGTACTAGTTATAGCAGTTACTGGAAGGTAGTTGTGCTTTCTGGGTTCGAGTCCCACTGGTGGGTGTTGTCCAAAGATTGTTAATCTTCACTTGTAGTTTATGCAAGTATAGGCTTATAAGCTGGACACGAGTTCTCTCACAATGACAGTGGCTTGACGAAAAACGCAGACTAACCTTACACTCATCTGGTGCCCTCGGGAAGTGGAGATGTTTGAGATGTATATATATCTCGAAGTCTCTACTTCTTTGTAGGGTCTGATGGTGTAGTCGGTTAAAGCGTACTAGTTATGGCAGCTACTGGAAGGTAGTTGTGCTTTCTGGGTTCGAGTCCCACTGGTGGGTGTTGTCCAAAGATTGTTAATCTTCACTTGTAGTTTATGCAAGTATAGGCTTATAAGCTGGACACGAGTTCTCTCACAATGACAGTGGCTTGACGAAAAACGCAGACTAACCTCACACTCATCTGGTGCCCTCGGGAAGTGGAGACATTTGAGATGTATATATTTCTCGAAGTCTCTACTTCTTTGTAGGGTCTGATGGTGTAGTGGGTTAAAGCGTACTAGTTATGGCAGCTACTGGAAGGTAGTTGTGCTTTCTGGGTTCGAGTCCCACTGGTGGGTGTTGTCCAAAGATTGTTAATCTTCACTTGTGGTTTATGCAAGTATAGGCTTATAAGCTGGACACGAGTTCTCTCACATTGACAGTGGCTTGACGAAAAACGCAGACTAACCTCACACTCATCTGGTGCCCTCGGGAAGTGGAGATGTTTGAGATGTATATATATCTCGAAGTCTCTTATTCTTTGTAGGGTCTGATGGTGTAGTGGGTTAAAGCGTACTAGTTATAGCAGTTACTGGAAGGTAGTTGTGCTTTCTGGGTTCGAGTCCCACTGGTGGGTGTTGTCCAAAGATTGTTAATCTTCACTTGTGATTAATGCAAGTATAGGCTTATAAGCTGGACACGAGTTCTCTCACATTGACAGTGGCTTGACGAAAAACGCAGACTAGCCTCACACTCATCTGGTGCCCTCGGGAAGTGGAGATGTTTGAGATGTATATATATCTCGAAGTCTCTACTTCTTTGTAGGGTCTGATGGTGTAGTCGGTTAAAGCGTACTAGTTATGGCAGCTACTGGAAGGTAGTTGTGCTTTCTGGGTTCGAGTCCCACTGGTGGGTGTTGTCCAAAGATTGTTAATCTTCACTTGTAGTTTATGCAAGTATAGGCTTATAAGCTGGACACGAGTTCTCTCACAATGACAGTGGCTTGACGAAAAACGCAGACTAACCTCACACTCATCTGGTGCCCTCGGGAAGTGGAGACACTTGAGATGTATATATTTCTCGAAGTCTCTACTTCTTTGTAGGGTCTGATGGTGTAGTGGGTTAAAGCGTACTAGTTATGGCAGCTACTGGAAGGTAGTTGTGCTTTCTGGCTTCGAGTCCCACTGGTGGGTGTTGTCCAAAGATTGTTAATCTTCACTTGTGATTATTGCAAGTATAGGCTTATAAGCTGGACACGAGTTCTCTCACATTGACAGTGGCTTGACGAAAAACGCAGACTAACCTCACACTCATCTGTTGCCCTCGGGAAGTGGAGATGTTTGAGATGTATATATATCTCGAAGTCTCTACTTCTTTGTAGGGTCCGATGGTGTAGTGGGTTATGGCAGCTACTGGAAGGTAGTTGTGCTTTCTGGGTTCGAGTCCCACTGGTGGGTGTTGTCCAAAGATTGTTAATCTTCACTTGTGGTTTATGCAAGTATAGGCTTATAAGCTGGACACGAGTTCTCTCACATTGACAGTGGCTTGACGAAAAACGCAGACTAACCTCACACTCATCTGGTGCCCTCGGGAAGTGGAGACGTTTGAGATGTATATATATCTCGAAGTCTCTACTTCTTTGTAGGGTCTGATGGTGTAGTGGGTTAAAGCGTACTAGTTATGGCAGCTACTGGAAGGTAGTTGTGCTTTCTGGGTTCGAGTCCCACTGGTGGGTGTTGTCCAAAGATTGTTAATCTTCACTTGTGGTTTATGCAAGTATAGGCTTATAAGCTGGACAAGAAATCTCTCACATTGACAGTGGCTTGACGAAAAACGCAGACTAACCTCACACTCATCTGGTGCCCTCGGGAAGTGGAGATGTTTGAGATGTATATATATCTCGAAGTCTACTTCTTTGTAGGGTCTGATGGTGTAGTGGGTTAAAGCATACTAGTTATGGCAGCTACTGGAAGGTAGTTGTGCTTTCTGGGTTCGAGTCCCACTGGTGGGTGTTGTCCAAAGATTGTTAATCTTCACTTGTGGTTTATGCAAGTATAGGCTTATAAGCTGGACACGAGTTCTCTCACATTGACAGTCGCTTGACGAAAAACGCAGACTAACCTCACACTCATCTGGTGATCTAGGGAAGTGGAGATGTTTGAGATGTATATATATCTCGAAGTCTCTACTTCTTTGTAGGGTCTGATGGTGTAGTGGGTTAAAGCGTACTAGTTATGGCAGCTACTGGAAGGTAGTTGTGCTTTCTGGGTTCGAGTCCCACTGGTGGGTGTTGTCCGAAGATTGTTAATCTTCACTTGTGGTTTATGCAAGTATAGGCTTATAAGCTGGACACGAGTTCTCTCACATTGACAGTGGCTTGACGAAAAACGCAGACTAACCTCACACTCATCTGGTGCCCTCGGGAAGTGGAGATGTTTGAGATGTATATATCTCGAAGTCTCTTATTCTTTGTAGGGTCTGATGGTGTAGTGGGTTAAAGCGTACTAGTTATAGCAGTTACTGGAAGGTAGTTGTGCTTTCTGGGTTCGAGTCCCACTGGTGGGTGTTGTCCAAAGATTGTTAATCTTCACTTGTGATTAATGCAAGTATAGGCTTATAAGCTGGACACAAGTTCTCTCACATTGACAGTGGCTTGACGAAAAACGCAGACTAACCTCACACTCATCTGGTGCCCTCGGGAAGTGGAGACGTTTGAGATGTATATATATCTCGAAGTCTCTACTTCTTTGTAGGGTCTGATGGTGTAGTGGGTTAAAGCGTACTAGTTATGGCAGCTACTGGAAGGTAGTTGTGCTTTCTGGGTTCGAGTCCCACTGGTGGGTGTTGTCCAAAGATTGTTAATCTTCACTTGTGGTTTATGCAAATATAGGCTTATAAGCTGGACAAGAAATCTCTCACATTGACAGTGGCTTGACGAAAAACGCAGACTAACCTCACACTCATCTGGTGCCCTCGGGAAGTGGAGATGTTTGAGATGTATATATATCTCGAAGTCTACTTCTTTGTAGGGTCTGATGGTGTAGTGGGTTAAAGCATACTAGTTATGGCAGCTACTGGAAGGTAGTTGTGCTTTCTGGGTTCGAGTCCCACTGGTGGGTGTTGTCCAAAGATTGTTAATCTTCACTTGTGGTTTATGCAAGTATAGGCTTATAAGCTGGACACGAGTTCTCTCACATTGACAGTCGCTTGACGAAAAACGCAGACTAACCTCACACTCATCTGGTGATCTAGGGAAGTGGAGATGTTTGAGATGTATATATATCTCGAAGTCTCTACTTCTTTGTAGGGTCTGATGGTGTAGTGGGTTAAAGCGTACTAGTTATGGCAGCTACTGGAAGGTAGTTGTGCTTTCTGGGTTCGAGTCCCACTGGTGGGTGTTGTCCAAAGATTGTTAATCTTCACTTGTGGTTTATGCAAGTATAGGCTTATAAGCTGGACACGAGTTCTCTCACATTGACAGTAGCTTGACGAAAAACGCAGACTAACCTCACACTCATCTGGTGATCTAGGGAAGTGGAGATGTTTGAGATGTATATATATCTCGAAGTCTCTACTTCTTTGTAGGGTCTGATGGTGTAGTGGGTTAAAGCATACTAGTTATGGCAGCTACTGGAAGGTAGTTGTGCTTTCTGGGTTCGAATCCCACTGGTGGGTGTTGTCCAAAGATTGTTAATCTTCACTTGTGGTTTATGCAAGTATAGGCTTATAAGCTGGACACGAGTTCTCTCACATTGACAGTGGCTTGACGAAAAACGCAGACTAACCTCACACTCATCTGGTGCCCTCGGGAAGTGGAGATGTTTGAGATGTATATATATCTCGAAGTCTCTTATTCTTTGTAGGGTCTGATGGTGTAGTGGGTTAAAGCGTACTAGTTATAGCAGTTACTGGAAGGTAGTTGTGCTTTCTGGGTTCGAGTCCCACTGGTGGGTGTTGTCCAAAGATTGTTAATCTTCACTTGTGATTAATGCAAGTATAGGCTTATAAGCTGGACACGAGTTCTCTCACATTGACAGTGGCTTGACGAAAAACGCAGACTAACCTCACACTCATCTGGTGCCCTCGGGAAGTGGAGATGTTTTAGATGTATATATCTCGAAGTCTCTACTTCTTTGTAGGGTCTGATGGTGTAGTCGGTTAAAGCGTACTAGTTATGGCAGCTACTGGAAGGTAGTTGTGCTTTCTGGGTTCGAGTCCCACTGGTGGGTGTTGTCCAAAGATTGTTAATCTTCACTTGTAGTTTATGCAAGTATAGGCTTATAAGCTGGACACGAGTTCTCTCACAATGACAGTGGCTTGACGAAAAACGCAGACTAACCTCACATTCATCTGGTGCCCTCGGGAAGTGGAGACATTTGAGATGTATATATTTCTCGAAGTCTCTACTTCTTTGTAGGGTCTGATGGTGTAGTGGGTTAAAGCGTACTAGTTATGGCAGCTACTGGAAGGTAGTTGTGCTTTCTGGGTTCGAGTCCCACTGGTGGGTGTTGTCCAAAGATTGTTAATCTTCACTTGTGGTTTATGCAAGTATAGGCTTATAAGCTGGACACGAGTTCTCTCACATTGACAGTGGCTTGACGAAAAACGCAGACTAACCTCACACTCATCTGGTGCCCTCGGGAAGTGGAGATGTTTGAGATGTATATATATCTCGAAGTCTCTTATTCTTTGTAGGGTCTGATGGTGTAGTGGGTTAAAGCGTACTAGTTATAGCAGTTACTGGAAGGTAGTTGTGCTTTCTGGGTTCGAGTCCCACTGGTGGGTGTTGTCCAAAGATTGTTAATCTTCACTTGTGATTAATGCAAGTATAGGCTTATAAGCTGGACACGAGTTCTCTCACATTGACAGTGGCTTGACGAAAAACGCAGACTAGCCTCACACTCATCTGGTGCCCTCGGGAAGTGGAGATGTTTGAGATGTATATATATCTCGAAGTCTCTACTTCTTTGTAGGGTCTGATGGTGTAGTCGGTTAAAGCGTACTAGTTATGGCAGCTACTGGAAGGTAGTTGTGCTTTCTGGGTTCGAGTCCCACTGGTGGGTGTTGTCCAAAGATTGTTAATCTTCACTTGTAGTTTATGCAAGTATAGGCTTATAAGCTGGACACGAGTTCTCTCACAATGACAGTGGCTTGACGAAAAACGCAGACTAACCTCACACTCATCTGGTGCCCTCGGGAAGTGGAGACACTTGAGATGTATATATTTCTCGAAGTCTCTACTTCTTTGTAGGGTCTGATGGTGTAGTGGGTTAAAGCGTACTAGTTATGGCAGCTACTGGAAGGTAGTTGTGCTTTCTGGCTTCGAGTCCCACTGGTGGGTGTTGTCCAAAGATTGTTAATCTTCACTTGTGATTATTGCAAGTATAGGCTTATAAGCTGGACACGAGTTCTCTCACATTGACAGTGGCTTGACGAAAAACGCAGACTAACCTCACACTCATCTGTTGCCCTCGGAAAGTGGAGATGTTTGAGATGTATATATATCTCGAAGTCTCTACTTCTTTGTAGGGTCCGATGGTGTAGTGGGTTATGGCAGCTACTGGAAGGTAGTTGTGCTTTCTGGGTTCGAGTCCCACTGGTGGGTGTTGTCCAAAGATTGTTAATCTTCACTTGTGGTTTATGCAAGTATAGGCTTATAAGCTGGACACGAGTTCTCTCACATTGACAGTGGCTTGACGAAAAACGCAGACTAACCTCACACTCATCTGGTGCCCTCGGGAAGTGGAGACGTTTGAGATGTATATATATCTCGAAGTCTCTACTTCTTTGTAGGGTCTGATGGTGTAGTGGGTTAAAGCGTACTAGTTATGGCAGCTACTGGAAGGTAGTTGTGCTTTCTGGGTTCGAGTCCCACTGGTGGGTGTTGTCCAAAGATTGTTAATCTTCACTTGTGGTTTATGCAAGTATAGGCTTATAAGCTGGACAAGAAATCTCTCACATTGACAGTGGCTTGACGAAAAACGCAGACTAACCTCACACTCATCTGGTGCCCTCGGGAAGTGGAGATGTTTGAGATGTATATATATCTCGAAGTCTACTTCTTTGTAGGGTCTGATGGTGTAGTGGGTTAAAGCATACTAGTTATGGCAGCTACTGGAAGGTAGTTGTGCTTTCTGGGTTCGAGTCCCACTAGTGGGTGTTGTCCAAAGATTGTTAATCTTCACTTGTGGTTTATGCAAGTATAGGCTTATAAGCTGGACACGAGTTCTCTCACATTGACAGTCGCTTGACGAAAAACGCAGACTAACCTCACACTCATCTGGTGATCTAGGGAAGTGGAGATGTTTGAGATGTATATATATCTCGAAGTCTCTACTTCTTTGTAGGGTCTGATGGTGTAGTGGGTTAAAGCGTACTAGTTATGGCAGCTACTGGAAGGTAGTTGTGCTTTCTGGGTTCGAGTCCCACTGGTGGGTGTTGTCCAAAGATTGTTAATCTTCACTTGTGGTTTATGCAAGTATAGGCTTATAAGCTGGACACGAGTTCTCTCACATTGACAGTGGCTTGACGAAAAACGCAGACTAACCTCACACTCATCTGGTGCCCTCGGGAAGTGGAGATGTTTGAGATGTATATATATCTCGAAGTCTCTTATTCTTTGTAGGGTCTGATGGTGTAGTGGGTTAAAGCGTACTAGTTATAGCAGTTACTGGAAGGTAGTTGTGCTTTCTGGGTTCGAGTCCCACTGGTGGGTGTTGTCCAAAGATTGTTAATCTTCACTTGTGATTAATGCAAGTATAGGCTTATAAGCTGGACACGAGTTCTCTCACATTGACAGTGGCTTGACGAAAAACGCAGACTAACCTCACACTCATCTGGTGCCCTCGGGAAGTGGAGACGTTTGAGATGTATATATATCTCGAAGTCTCTACTTCTTTGTAGGGTCTGATGGTGTAGTGGGTTAAAGCGTACTAGTTATGGCAGCTACTGGAAGGTAGTTGTGCTTTCTGGGTTCGAGTCCCACTGGTGGGTGTTGTCCAAAGATTGTTAATCTTCACTTGTGGTTTATGCAAGTATAGGCTTATAAGCTGGACAAGAAATCTCTCACATTGACAGAGGCTTGACGAAAAACGCAGACTAACCTCACACTCATCTGGTGCCCTCGGGAAGTGGAGATGTTTGAGATGTATATATATCTCGAAGTCTACTTCTTTGTAGGGTCTGATGGTGTAGTGGGTTAAAGCATACTAGTTATGGCAGCTACTGGAAGGTAGTTGTGCTTTCTGGGTTCGAGTCCCACTGGTGGGTGTTGTCCAAAGATTGTTAATCTTCACTTGTGGTTTATGCAAGTATAGGCTTATAAGCTGGACACGAGTTCTCTCACATTGACAGTCGCTTGACGAAAAACGCAGACTAACCTCACACTCATCTGGTGATCTAGGGAAGTGGAGATGTTTGAGATGTATATATATCTCGAAGTCTCTACTTCTTTGTAGGGTCTGATGGTGTAGTGGGTTAAAGCGTACTAGTTATGGCAGCTACTGGAAGGTAGTTGTGCTTTCTGGGTTCGAGTCCCACTGGTGGGTGTTGTCCAAAGATTGTTAATCTTCACTTGTGGTTTATGCAAGTATAGGCTTATAAGCTGGACACGAGTTCTCTCACATTGACAGTGGCTTGACGAAAAACGCAGACTAACCTCACACTCATCTGGTGCCCTAGGGAAGTGGAGATGTTTGAGATGTATATATATCTCGAAGTCTCTTATTCTTTGTAGGGTCTGATGGTGTAGTGGGTTAAAGCGTACTAGTTATAGCAGTTACTGGAAGGTAGTTGTGCTTTCTGGGTTCGAGTCCCACTGGTGGGTGTTGTCCAAAGATTGTTAATCTTCACTTGTGATTAATGCAAGTATAGGCTTATAAGCTGGACACGAGTTCTCTCACATTGACAGTGGCTTGACGAAAAACGCAGACTAACCTCACACTCATCTGGTGCCCTTGGGAAGTGGAGATGTTTGAGATGTATATATATCTCGAAGTCTCTACTTCTTTGTAGGGTCTGATGGTGTAGTCGGTTAAAGCGTACTAGTTATGGCAGCTACTGGAAGGTAGTTGTGCTTTCTGGGTTCGAGTCCCACTGGTGGGTGTTGTCCAAAGATTGTTAATCTTCACTTGTAGTTTATGCAAATATAGGCTTATAAGCTGGACACGAGTTCTCTCACAATGACAGTGGCTTGACGAAAAACGCAGACTAACCTCACACTCATCTGGTGCCCTCGGGAAGTGGAGACATTTGAGATGTATATATTTCTCGAAGTCTCTACTTCTTTGTAGGGTCTGATGGTGTAGTGGGTTAAAGCGTACTAGTTATGGCAGCTACTGGAAGGTAGTTGTGCTTTCTGGGTTCGAGTCCCACTGGTGGGTGTTGTCCAAAGATTGTTAATCTTCACTTGTGGTTTATGCAAGTATAGGCTTATAAGCTGGACACGAGTTCTCTCACATTGACAGTAGCTTGACGAAAAACGCAGACTAACCTCACACTCATCTGGTGATCTAGGGAAGTGCAGATGTTTGAGATGTATATATATCTCGAAGTCTCTACTTCTTTGTAGGGTCTGATGGTGTAGTGGGTTAAAGCGTACTAGTTATGGCAGCTACTGGAAGGTAGTTGTGCTTTCTGGGTTCGAGTCCCACTGGTGGGTGTTGTCCAAAGATTGTTAATCTTCTCTTGTGGTTTATGCAAGTATAGGCTTATAAGCTGGACACGAGTTCTCTCACATTGACAGTGGCTTGACGAAAAACGCAGACTAACCTCACACTCATCTGGTGCCCTCGGGAAGTGGAGATGTTTGAGATGTATATATATCTCGAAGTCTCTTATTCTTTGTAGGGTCTGATGGTGTAGTGGGTTAAAGCGTACTAGTTATAGCAGTTACTGGAAGGTAGTTGTGCTTTCTGGGTTCGAGTCCCACTGGTGGGTGTTGTCCAAAGATTGTTAATCTTCACTTGTGATTAATGCAAGTATAGGCTTATAAGCTGGACACGAGTTCTCTCACATTGACAGTGGCTTGACGAAAAACGCAGACTAACCTCACACTCATCTGGTGCCCTCGGGAAGTGGAGATGTTTGAGATGTATATATATCTCGAAGTCTCTACTTCTTTGTAGGGTCTGATGGTGTAGTCGGTTAAAGCGTACTAGTTATGGCAGCTACTGGAAGGTAGTTGAGCTTTCTGGGTTCGAGTCCCACTGGTGGGTGTTGTCCAAAGATTGTTAATCTTCACTTGTAGTTTATGCAAGTATAGGCTTATAAGCTGGACACGAGTTCTCTCACAATGACAGTGGCTTGACGACAAACGCAGACTAACCTCACACTCATCTGGTGCCCTCGGGAAGTAGAGACATTTGAGATGTATATATTTCTCGAAGTCTCAACTTCTTTGTAGGGTCTGATGGTGTAATGGGTTAAAGCGTACTAGTTATGGCAGCTACTGGAAGGTAGTTGTGCTTTCTGGGTTCGAGTCCCACTGGTGGGTGTTGTCCAAAGATTGTTAATCTTCACTTGCAGTTTATGCAAGTATAGGCTTATAAGCTGGACACGAGTTCTCTCACATTGACAGTGGCTTGACGAAAAACGCAGACTAACCTCACACTCATCTGGTGGCTTCGGGAAGTGGAGATGTTTGAGATGTATATATATCTCGAAGTCTCTACTTCTTTGTAGGGTCCGATGGTGTAGTGGGTTATGGCAGCTACTGGAAGGTAGTTGTGCTTTCTGGGTTCGAGTCCCACTGGTGGGTGTTGTCTAAAGATTGTTAATCTTCACTTGTAGTTTATGCAAGTATAGGCTTATAAGCTGGACACGAGTTCTCTCACATTGACAGTGGCTTGACCAAAAACGCAGGCTAACCTCACACTCATCTGGTGCCCTCGGGAAGTGGAGACGTTTGAGATGTATATATATCTCGAAGTCTCTACTTCTTTGTAGGGTCTGATGGTGTAGTGGGTTAAAGCGTACTAGTTATGGCAGCTACTGGAAGGTAGTTGTGCTTTCTGGGTTCGAGTCCCACTGGTGGGTGTTGCCCAAAGATTGTTAATCTTCACTTGTGGTTTATGCAAGTATAGGCTTATAAGCTGGAAACGAAATCTCTCACATTGACAGTGGCTTGACGAAAAACGCAGACTAACCTCACACTCATCTGGTGCCCTCGGGAAGTGGAGATGTTTGAGACGTATATATATCTCGAAGTCTCTACTTCTTTGTAGAGTCTGATGGTGTAGTGGGTTAAAGCGTACTAGTTACGGCAGCTACTGGAAGATAGTGGTGCTTTCTGGGTTCGAGTCCCACTGGTGGGTGTTGTCCAAAGATTGTTAATCTTCACTTGTGGTTTATGCAAGTATAGGCTTATAAGCTGGACACGAGTTCTCTCACATTGACAGTGCGTTGACGAAAAACGCAGACTAACCTCACACTCATCTGGTGCCCTCGGGAAGTGGAGATGTTTGAGATGTATATATATCTCGAAGTCTCTACTTCTTTGTAGGGTCTGATGGTGTAGTGGGTTAAAGCATTCTAGTTATGGCAGCTACTGGAAGATAGTTGTGCTTTCTGGGTTCGAGTCCCACTGGTGGGTGTTGTCCAAAGATTGTTAATCTTCACTTGTGGTTTATGCAAGTATAGGCTTATAAACTGGACACGAGTTCTCTCACATTGACAGTGGCTTGACGAAAAATGCAGACTAACCTCACACTCATCTCGTGCCCTCGGGAAGTGGAGATGTTTGAGATGTATATATATCTCGAAGTCTCTACTTCTTTGTAGGGTCTGATGGTGTAGTGGGTTAAAGCGTACTAGTTATGGCAGCTACTGGAAGGTAGTTGTGCTTTCTGGGTTCGAGTCCCACTGGTGGGTGTTGTCCAAAGATTGTTAATCTTCACTTGTGGTTTATGCAAGTATAGGCTTATAAGCTGGACACGAGTTCTCTCACATTGACAGTCGCTTGACGAAAAACGCAGACTAACCTCACACTCATCTGGTGATCTAGGGAAGTGCAGATGTTTGAGATGTATATATATCTCGAAGTCTCTACTTCTTTGTAGGGTCTGATGGTGTAGTGGGTTAAAGCGTACTAGTTATGGCAGCTACTGGAAGGTAGTTGTGCTTTCTGGGTTCGAGTCCCACTGGTGGGTGTTGTCCAAAGATTGTTAATCTTCTCTTGTGGTTTATGCAAGTATAGGCTTATAAGCTGGACACGAGTTCTCTCACATTGACAGTGGCTTGACGAAAAACGCAGACTAACCTCACACTCATCTGGTGCCCTCGGGAAGTGGAGATGTTTGAGATGTATATATATCTCGAAGTCTCTTATTCTTTGTAGGGTCTGATGGTGTAGTGGGTTAAAGCGTACTAGTTATAGCAGTTACTGGAAGGTAGTTGTGCTTTCTGGGTTCGAGTCCCACTGGTGGGTGTTGTCCAAAGATTGTTAATCTTCACTTGTGATTAATGCAAGTATAGGCTTATAAGCTGGACACGAGTTCTCTCACATTGACAGTGGCTTGACGAAAAACGCAGACTAACCTCACACTCATCTGGTGCCCTCGGGAAGTGGAGATGTTTGAGATGTATATATATCTCGAAGTCTCTACTTCTTTGTAGGGTCTGATGGTGTAGTCGGTTAAAGCGTACTAGTTATGGCAGCTACTGGAAGGTAGTTGAGCTTTCTGGGTTCGAGTCCCACTGGTGGGTGTTGTCCAAAGATTGTTAATCTTCACTTGTATTTTATGCAAGTATAGGCTTATAAGCTGGACACGAGTTCTCTCACAATGACAGTGGCTTGACGACAAACGCAGACTAACCTCACACTCATCTGGTGCCCTCGGGAAGTAGAGACATTTGAGATGTATATATTTCTCGAAGTCTCAACTTCTTTGTAGGGTCTGATGGTGTAATGGGTTAAAGCGTACTAGTTATGGCAGCTACTGGAAGGTAGTTGTGCTTTCTGGGTTCGAGTCCCACTGGTGGGTGTTGTCCAAAGATTGTTAATCTTCACTTGCAGTTTATGCAAGTATAGGCTTATAAGCTGGACACGAGTTCTCTCACATTGACAGTGGCTTGACGAAAAACGCAGACTAACCTCACACTCATCTGGTGGCTTCGGGAAGTGGAGATGTTTGAGATGTATATATATCTCGAAGTCTCTACTTCTTTGTAGGGTCCGATGGTGTAGTGGGTTATGGCAGCTACTGGAAGCTAGTTGTGCTTTCTGGGTTCGAGTCCCACTGGTGGGTGTTGTCTAAAGATTGTTAATCTTCACTTGTAGTTTATGCAAGTATAGGCTTATAAGCTGGACACGAGTTCTCTCACATTGACAGTGGCTTGACCAAAAACGCAGGCTAACCTCACACTCATCTGGTGCCCTCGGGAAGTGGAGACGTTTGAGATGTATATATATCTCGAAAGCTCTACTTCTTTGTAGGGTCTGATGGTGTAGTGGGTTAAAGCGTACTAGTTATGGCAGCTACTGGAAGGTAGTTGTGCTTTCTGGGTTCGAGTCCCACTGGTGGGTGTTGCCCAAAGATTGTTAATCTTCACTTGTGGTTTATGCAAGTATAGGCTTATAAGCTGGACACGAAATCTCTCTCATTGACAGTGGCTTGACGAAAAACGCAGACTAATCTCACACTCATCTGGTGCCCTCGGGAAGTGGAGATGTTTGAGACGTATATATATCTCGAAGTCTCTACTTCTTTGTAGAGTCTGATGGTGTAGTGGGTTAAAGCGTACTAGTTACGGCAGCTACTGGAAGATAGTGGTGCTTTCTGGGTTCGAGTCCCACTGGTGGGTGTTGTCCAAAGATTGTTAATCTTCACTTGTGGTTTATGCAAGTATAGGCTTATAAGCTGGACACGAGTTCTCTCACATTGACAGTGCGTTGACGAAAAACGCAGACTAACCTCACACTCATCTGGTGCCCTCGGGAAGTGGAGATGTTTGAGATGTATATATATCTCGAAGTCTCTACTTCTTTGTAGGGTCCGATGGTGTAGTGGGTTATGGCAGCTACTGGAAGGTAGTTGTGCTTTCTGGGTTCGAGTCCCACTGGTGGGTGTTGTCCAAAGATTGTTAATCTTCTCTTGTGGTTTATGCAAGTATAGGCTTATAAGCTGGACACGAGTTCTCTCACATTGACAGTGGCTTGACGAAAAACGCAGACTAACCTCACACTCATCTGGTGCCCTCGGGAAGTGGAGATGTTTGAGACGTATATATATCTCGAAGTCTCTACTTCTTTGTAGAGTCTGATGGTGTAGTGGGTTAAAGCGTACTAGTTACGGCAGCTACTGGAAGATAGTGGTGCTTTCTGGGTTCGAGTCCCACTGGTGGGTGTTGTCCAAAGATTGTTAATCTTCACTTGTGGTTTATGCAAGTATAGGCTTATAAGCTGGACACGAGTTCTCTCACATTGACAGTGCGTTGACGAAAAACGCAGACTAACCTCACACTCATCTGGTGCCCTCGGGAAGTGGAGATGTTTGAGATGTATATATATCTCGAAGTCTCTACTTCTTTGTAGGGTCTGATGGTGTAGTGGGTTAAAGCATACTAGTTATGGCAGCTACTGGAAGATAGTTGTGCTTTCTGGGTTCGAGTCCCACTGGTGGGTGTTGTCCAAAGATTGTTAATCTTCACTTGTGGTTTATGCAAGTATAGGCTTATAAACTGGACACGAGTTCTCTCACATTGACAGTGGCTTGACGAAAAATGCAGACTAACCTCACACTCATCTGGTGCCCTCGGGAAGTGGAGATGTTTGAGATGTATATATATCTCGAAGTCTCTACTTCTTTGTAGGGTCTGATGGTGTAGTGGGTTAAAGCATACTAGTTATGGCAGCTACTGGAAGATAGTTGTGCTTTCTGGGTTCGAGTCCCACTGGTGGGTGTTGTCCAAAGATTGTTAATCTTCACTTGTGGTTTATGCAAGTATAGGCTTATAAACTGGACACGAGTTCTCTCACATTGACAGTGGCTTGACGAAAAATGCAGACTAACCTCACACTCATCTCGTGCCCTCGGGAAGTGGAGATGTTTGAGATGTATATATATCTCGAAGTCTCTACTTCTTTGTAGGGTCTGATGGTGTAGTGGGTTAAAGCGTACTAGTTATGGCAGCTACTGGAAGGTAGTTGTGCTTTCTGGGTTCGAGTCCCACTGGTGGGTGTTGTCCAAAGATTGTTAATCTTCACTTGTGGTTTATGCAAGTATAGGCTTATAAGCTGGACACGAGTTCTCTCACATTGACAGTCGCTTGACGAAAAACGCAGACTAACCTCACACTCATCTGGTGATCTAGGGAAGTGCAGATGTTTGAGATGTATATATATCTCGAAGTCTCTACTTCTTTGTAGGGTCTGATGGTGTAGTGGGTTAAAGCGTACTAGTTATGGCAGCTACTGGAAGGTAGTTGTGCTTTCTGGGTTCGAGTCCCACTGGTGGGTGTTGTCCAAAGATTGTTAATCTTCTCTTGTGGTTTATGCAAGTATAGGCTTATAAGCTGGACACGAGTTCTCTCACATTGACAGTGGCTTGACGAAAAACGCAGACTAACCTCACACTCATCTGGTGCCCTCGGGAAGTGGAGATGTTTGAGATGTATATATATCTCGAAGTCTCTTATTCTTTGTAGGGTCTGATGGTGTAGTGGGTTAAAGCGTACTAGTTATAGCAGTTACTGGAAGGTAGTTGTGCTTTCTGGGTTCGAGTCCCACTGGTGGGTGTTGTCCAAAGATTGTTAATCTTCACTTGTGATTAATGCAAGTATAGGCTTATAAGCTGGACACGAGTTCTCTCACATTGACAGTGGCTTGACGAAAAACGCAGACTAACCTCACACTCATCTGGTGCCCTCGGGAAGTGGAGATGTTTGAGATGTATATATATCTCGAAGTCTCTACTTCTTTGTAGGGTCTGATGGTGTAGTCGGTTAAAGCGTACTAGTTATGGCAGCTACTGGAAGGTAGTTGAGCTTTCTGGGTTCGAGTCCCACTGGTGGGTGTTGTCCAAAGATTGTTAATCTTCACTTGTAGTTTATGCAAGTATAGGCTTATAAGCTGGACACGAGTTCTCTCACAATGACAGTGGCTTGACGACAAACGCAGACTAACCTCACACTCATCTGGTGCCCTCGGGAAGTAGAGACATTTGAGATGTATATATTTCTCGAAGTCTCAACTTCTTTGTAGGGTCTGATGGTGTAATGGGTTAAAGCGTACTAGTTATGGCAGCTACTGGAAGGTAGTTGTGCTTTCTGGGTTCGAGTCCCACTGGTGGGTGTTGTCCAAAGATTGTTAATCTTCACTTGCAGTTTATGCAAGTATAGGCTTATAAGCTGGACACGAGTTCTCTCACATTGACAGTGGCTTGACGAAAAACGCAGACTAACCTCACACTCATCTGGTGGCTTCGGGAAGTGGAGATGTTTGAGATGTATATATATCTCGAAGTCTCTACTTCTTTGTAGGGTCCGATGGTGTAGTGGGTTATGGCAGCTACTGGTAGGTAGTTGTGCTTTCTGGGTTCGAGTCCCACTGGTGGGTGTTGTCTAAAGATTGTTAATCTTCACTTGTAGTTTATGCAAGTATAGGCTTATAAGCTGGACACGAGTTCTCTCACATTGACAGTGGCTTGACCAAAAACGCAGGCTAACCTCACACTCATCTGGTGCCCTCGGGAAGTGGAGACGTTTGAGATGTATATATATCTCGAAGTCTCTACTTCTTTGTAGGGTCTGATGGTGTAGTGGGTTAAAGCGTACTAGTTATGGCAGCTACTGGAAGGTAGTTGTGCTTTCTGGGTTCGAGTCCCACTGGTGGGTGTTGCCCAAAGATTGTTAATCTTCACTTGTGGTTTATGCAAGTATAGGCTTATAAGCTGGACACGAAATCTCTCTCATTGACAGTGGCTTGACGAAAAACGCAGACTAACCTCACACTCATCTGGTGCCCTCGGGAAGTGGAGATGTTTGAGACGTATATATATCTCGAAGTCTCTACTTCTTTGTAGAGTCTGATGGTGTAGTGGGTTAAAGCGTACTAGTTACGGCAGCTACTGGAAGATAGTGGTGCTTTCTGGGTTCGAGTCCCACTGGTGGGTGTTGTCCAAAGATTGTTAATCTTCACTTGTGGTTTATGCAAGTATAGGCTTATAAGCTGGACACGAGTTCTCTCACATTGACAGTGCGTTGACGAAAAACGCAGACTAACCTCACACTCATCTGGTGCCCTCGGGAAGTGGAGATGTTTGAGATGTATATATATCTCGAAGTCTCTACTTCTTTGTAGGGTCCCGATGGTGTAGTGGGTTATGGCAGCTACTGGAAGGTAGTTGTGCTTTCTGGGTTCGAGTCCCACTGGTGGGTGTTGTCCAAAGATTGTTAATCTTCTCTTGTGGTTTATGCAAGTATAGGCTTATAAGCTGGACACGAGTTCTCTCACATTGACAGTGGCTTGACGAAAAACGCAGACTAACCTCACACTCATCTGGTGCCCTCGGGAAGTGGAGATGTTTGAGACGTATATATATCTCGAAGTCTCTACTTCTTTGTAGAGTCTGATGGTGTAGTGGGTTAAAGCGTACTAGTTACGGCAGCTACTGGAAGATAGTGGTGCTTTCTGGGTTCGAGTCCCACTGGTGGGTGTTGTCCAAAGATTGTTAATCTTCACTTGTGGTTTATGCAAGTATAGGCTTATAAGCTGGACACGAGTTCTCTCACAATGACAGTGGCTTGACGACAAACGCAGACTAACCTCACACTCATCTGGTGCCCTCGGGAAGTAGAGACATTTGAGATGTATATATTTCTCGAAGTCTCAACTTCTTTGTAGGGTCTGATGGTGTAATGGGTTAAAGCGTACTAGTTATGGCAGCTACTGGAAGGTAGTTGTGCTTTCTGGGTTCGAGTCCCACTGGTGGGTGTTGTCCAAAGATTGTTAATCTTCACTTGCAGTTTATGCAAGTATAGGCTTATAAGCTGGACACGAGTTCTCTCACATTGACAGTGGCTTGACGAAAAATGCAGACTAACCTCACACTCATCTGGTGCCCTCGGGAAGGCGAGATGTTTGAGATGTATATATATCTCGAAGTCTCTACTTCTTTGTAGGGTCTGATGGTGTAGTGGGTTAAAGCATACTAGTTATGGCAGCTACTGGAAGATAGTTGTGCTTTCTGGGTTCGAGTCCCACTGGTGGGTGTTGTCCAAAGATTGTTAATCTTCACTTGTGGTTTATGCAAGTATAGGCTTATAAACTGGACACGAGTTCTCTCACATTGACAGTGGCTTGACGAAAAATGCAGACTAACCTCACACTCATCTCGTGCCCTCGGGAA